>NC_056738.1:502755682-502835682 GCF_019279795.1 Protopterus annectens
TTGTCCCCCCATTATTGTTGGCTTTGTCCAGATGTTTTATGCTAAGAGGTATGATGGATACTGCTCTTCTTGCACTAAAAAAGAGAATAGCTGGTGCCTATAGTGGGCGTCAATATAGCACTCAGGAGTAACTGTGATAGGATTACCATGTAACGGAAGGAGACATGAGCAGAAACGAATGAGGAATGCTGTTTAACCTTAGTATGAACATCTATTACACAGAAAGTGTGCTTGGCAGGTAGAACCAGTTACTGGAAAGGGTAGTAATAAGATAAGACAGTTTAGGTCTTTAAAGCACCTTGCAATTCCACTCTGACTGGGGCAGAAGAAGAAAGAAACTTCTCTATAGATTGGCTGTATTGCTTACACTATCCAGAATGCTTCACTGTCTCCTCCTACAAGCTAATTTGTCTGACATAATATTAAAAATGGGTATTTTATCAGTTTTATAACAACTACTGAAACATATGTGAGTGACATGTACTTTCCATTCAGCATATATCCTGATAAAACAGAAATAGTCTAATAATTTATTTTTCTTCTATCCTGATTCAACAACCCAGGGGAAGCATTAATTAAAACCCAGAGCTCACGTATATATATTTCTCGCAACACATACTCACAAGACTATTACATGTGTAAGTAAATGAACAAAAATGGAAAACAACAAAAAAGTTTTTTCTCTCCACCCCTATGTAAGAGGCTTTGCTCCTACAACTACTTACTTTATTATTCTTACTCTGAAAATATTGCACCTTGGAGAAAGAGCAATGAACAAAAGATATGAGAAAATGCTTCATTCTTTCTCTAGGAGGCTGCCATCTTACAGAACATCAAAAACACTATATACTCAAGCAGGAGGCAGCCATCTTACAGAACATCAAAAACACTATATACTCAAGCACAAACATATTGCTGTTATATGGAGCAAGGTATATTATAAAACTGTTACAACACTGTGCTGTAACACTCAAACAGCAGTGATATGAATAATGCCTTATTGAGCAACAGCATTTAAATCTTTTATTTTATTTTCAATACAATCATCTTATATGAACCCTATCGATAACTATACTGGGGAAAAATGTAAAACTCACCCCATAGGACAAAATTGAAGATGAAGTTGCGCAATAACAGTAATATCGACATAACATTTCACAAAACGTGTGCAGACACTGAAAAGTGAAATGCCTATTCACCACCTTCTTATTTTCTATATTTTAAAATATTAATTAGAGGGGTATGGTACTTGCCCTGAAATGTCCAAAAATGACTGAAGCAATGAATGCAGCATTTCAGGTGTTTATGTTTCCCCATTTTGCTCAACATAACATGCAAGCAGCACCATTTAGGAGGTAGTGTCCTACAGATGATGTATTGAAACTTTGAGACAAAATGTTGAACAATATATAAGCAATGAAAATTTGCAAATGCATCTTGATGGCTACAGACACTTGAAACATTTCCCAATGTTTGGTTGAGTTACAAAACTATGAGTTCCTCTTGAAATATTTGTCATTTCCAAAAAAACATTTCTCAAAACATTTTTTTTTTGCAGGAGGCATATGGGGGCAGAACCATACACCACCCTAACTACGGCCAAGTGCTAAACTGTATTTCAAAGGTAAAGTTGATTGTAAACACCTGTAAATACTCTGCTGCTATTACTGTAACTGGTTCTGCATCTTATTTAGATTTTTTTATTTGTTCTGTTTACTAATTTTAATAAATAGAAGACATTGCTTTAAAAGAGTTATCTACCAACAATATAGGAGTCTCGGAGACTGTCATGTGTAAATACAGGCAGGTATTACAGTGAAGACTGAACTGAAAGTTTGTTTTCTGATTGAGACTAGCATAGCAACACTTTTACCATTCATTTTAAATACATTTCTAGCAACAATACAGATGCATAAGATACAAAGATCTTGACACTGCCCACACACATACAATCAAGTAATTACGAACTATTACGAGAAGAATGAGAAACTGATTACCTCGCTTTGTGTTACTTATCTCAGTTATCTGTAATTTGATGAGTGGGTAGGTAACTCTGTTTTAGAATGGACTGATATATTTAATTATATTAAATTAACTGAATGCATGCCAGTTTTGTAAGCCCTTCTTTTAGGGATGTGTAATGAGTGAACAGATAATTGAGATGTCTTGAACTACAATTCTCAGTCTCCCTGCCCATTGGATGGCACACACTAAGGTTTGTGTTCACAATGTGCTGTTTCTGTGAACATTTAAGGAGAACATGGCTAAGAAAAAGGAAGATTATTTTATTCCATAGTGTTTATAACTGGAGTGAAGCAGGTACACACTGCTGCTTTAGTGGGGAGGCCTTTAGGAATTAAGTCTACATAGGATTGGCGGGCAATTACAGTAATTATCGATGAAAGAGAAGTAGGGTGCAAAACTAAACATCTGCCAATAATCTAAGGAGCATTCCTTCAGCTGTCAGCCTTAACAATACTCATCAGCACTCACTACGGATTGTACTTTCTATCCTAAAGCATTGTATCACCAGTGCTTCCTTTACTATCCAATCACTCACCCCTCCAACATCACCACTTCTGGTAGTCACTCACGCAATGGAGGTACACAAAAGGCACATAAGTTATAGTAAACAACTTAAACAGATGTCAACAATGTGAAAGTATGTATAGTAGTAGGTTATAATGGGTGGCGGGGGTTAAAATACTGAGGTTTCATGGCAGTTTCTGTAGTTTTATTTCTAAAAGACTCTCCTTGCATATTACTTTATCTTGGTCAAACGTTGCTGTGTTATAGTCCTTAAGTTGCACTGAATTTAGATGGATCCATTCATGCAAACACATGTTCCCTACCCAACTATAGTAACAAGAATAAGCAGATTCTGTTCAGCTATCAGGAAATGAATGCAGATGTCAGTCAACGCTATCTGAAGTGAGGTGAGCTGTATAAAAAACAACACAGCCAAGCTACAGTAACACGGAGGTTCCCAAGATATGGGATTCATTGCTAAATAGACAGACAAACACATTTAAGTACTGGCAAACTTTTTCAGGGGGAAAGGCTTAACTGCAAGTCATTTGTGACTGACACTCTTATTGTGCAAACACAAATAAGCAATTTTGTTTGTTTGCCTTGTTGTTGTTTAAAGATCAGGACAGTGGTAAATTGGATAATTTACTTTTATTCTGACATACAGAGATCTCAGTAGTAATATATTTATATAGCAGAGATTTGGGGGTACAGCTCCTAGTTTAACAATAAAACAGAACATTTTTATATTCACTGTTTCATTGTCAGTTGACGACTTCATCTTCATACCCCTGAGTGTCAGTCCCTAAGGTATTGAATTTTAGTCACAGAGCCTGTTTTATCTTACTACTTAATTGTTTAGTAAAAAGAAAAAAAGAAAGACCACCACAAATTCTTCTTCTTTTACTAAACACTGATTACAAATTATAAAAAAAAGATTTGTGTTTGCATTTTTAATATAATGCCTACATCAGCAGGATTAACAAACATAAGAGGGGAGTTCATAATGGTTACCATGAGGAGTATGTGATCTGTACATCTTGAGGTAACTTCTAAATTCATAGACAGCCCTTCAACAGTGCTTTTGCACAAAGATGAGAAACATCATGGTGGGCTGTCTCTGCAGATGTGCTAGATTCTACTGAGGTAGTCTCGAAAGAGGCACATACTAATTAGCCATGTGCTCTCACCCAGAACTGCCTCCAGGAAGTCATCTGTGTACTGAGTGATTTATAGAATTGCTTGACTGTGTAGATTAGTATGGCCATTCCTTGCATCTTGTGGCAGTGAACATGGCCAGAAGGCAGTCTTTATCCATCACTGTAGAAGTAACTGTTGGAGTGGTAAGGTAGGATTTTGAGGTATGTGTGTGACTGCATGTTAGGGACTGCATGAGTGTATGTGTATATGTGTTTGCCTGGGAGCAATGGATAGGGAAGATAGTGATGGGGTAAGGTAAGGTGTGTGTGTGTGTGTGTGTGTGTGTGTGTGTGTGTGTGTGTGTGTGTCTGTTATAATGGATGAGTGTACCTGCAAGAGTGATAGGACTGAAGGAATTTGTTTTGTGTTAGTGTGCTTGCTTGTGTGTGGCTGTCATATTTGCATATATTTTTAGACTAATCAGCATAACCTAAAAAAATTGGGTGGGGGAAAGAATTAGCCATTGGCGATAACTTTATATATGCATGCCTCAATGGCACATAAACGTAACTTGGGTTGGGAGGATACTGGAAACCAGGGATACTCAATATGGCATGCACATATGTAGAAAAACAGGAGCAAGGAGCCCACTGGGGAACATAAATAAGTCTTCTTCTTCTTTTGGCTTTTCCCGGTTAGGGGTAGCCACGGTGGAACTCCGGTCCGCTTATGATTGGCAGTAGATTTTTATGGTGCCGAGGTGCCAGCCCGACACCCAACCTTCAATGAAGGCATGCCCATTCACGCATGTCTTTCAAATGCCACTTGACTGCTGGGAGGACATGCAGACTCCACACAGAAGGCACTCCAGCCGAGAATCGAATGGAGAACCTCTTGCTGTGAGGTGACAACGCTACTGCTGCACCACTGCAGCATTGGGGAATATAAAAAAAAAAAAAAAAAAGGCAAAGTACAAAAGAGGCAATGGATTTGAACCCTACTCCTCTGATATACAAAACTCTGCAACAGACCTCTGCACATAGGCTTTAGCTTTATCTGAACATATATTGAAGATCATGGGCATTAGTCAATACCTGCAGCAGTTTGTGACATACGAGACAGAGGTACAGGAAACATTAAGCATACTCCTGACATTCTATCACAAACCGAAAGGTTTTGTCCTAGTATGTATTAACTAAAAGATATAGAGTGTCAAAATCGAACATCTGGCACTAAGGACTGGATGTAGTTCAATGAATTACAAGGGCAGGAGAGAATGAGACATTTTGAATATTCTGACAACAGAGACAGATATGGGGTATGAGGTGTGTGTGTGTGTGTGTGTGTGTGTGCGTGTGTGTGCGTGTGTGTGTGTGTGTGTGTGTGTGTGTGTGTGTGTGTGTGTGTGTGTGTGTGTGTGTGTGTGTGTGCGTTAACTGTGTGCTTGTTTGTGTGGGAAAGTAACTTGAGGGAGAAGTGCTTATGTTAACACAATATGGCAGTCGTTAACTATTACAGAAACTGCTGATCTGCACTTCATGTCAGTTAACTGTTGTTTGTAGACAAGCAAATTAGCTGGTAATGAGGGCCTTTACATAATATGGTAGACAGTTAATGAATCATTGAGTACCTTTTTTAACTTTTAAGCTTTTAAGAAACCATCATAATGCAGTCTTTCTAAAATGGCTTTCTATCAGAGGTAACAGATTCCAATACTACAAGTCACAACACTTTGAAAAATGATTCAAGAAAACCTCAGTGTTTGTCCCTCCTGGATTACTCATCAGGGAGTGCTACACCTCATACCCATGCCTCTCAACATCTTAGAGCAAGAAATCTGGACAAAGCCATGTATAAAAGTGGGGCAATGGCCCAAAAAATATGGACATTTTTTTAAATATTGCTCTTACAAACTTAGAAAGTTAATAGAATAACAGGTTTTGCATTAGCATGAATTTTTCTAAAGGGTGTGAAGTCTGAAACTGTCATTATTTTATACTTTTGATCTTTGATGATTTGCCACTAATTTGCCAGAAAACCACAATTTTATGAAAAATGGACCAAAAATATCAGGCAAAAATCTGGACATTTTGTCAAAATCTGTACAGTTGAGAGGTATGCAAAAGTTTATGTAATAACTCACACATGGGTATACATCAGAGTAGGGGAAATACTCCAAGGTATTATAAATATATTATTTCATATTTACCCATGCTTTTCTGCTATTCTCTAGATTTGCACTTGCAGCTATGCTGTTCTGGGAGCTGCAGATGTAGCCCTTGAACTTGTAAAGTAAAACAACTTTAGTTCCCTGTAATTTTTTTTTACTGGTTCAGTAGCAATCATGTATTTGTAACAGCATCCTTAAAACTTATAAAGTAAAATAATTTTAGTTCCTATGTCATTTTTTACTGGTTCAGTAGCAAGGAAAAGCATGTAAATAATATTTCAGAATGGAAGGCTACTATAGTCCTGCAGCATCTCATGAGAAGGATGGGAAAGACACAGTATGTGCAAGTGGAGGGGTCTGAAATAGAAAGGCTGAGTGGAGGAGGGTAAACTGTAGTTAGAAATTTCCTTTCTTTTGTTTTTTTAGGAGAAAGTTGTAAAATCATAAATTAAAAAATGGACAGTTTTTAATAATTTAGGTGTTGGATAATAATAGATTAGACAATACATAGTGTGCTTTAATAGGGAAAGGTGCAATGGGGGAAATGATTATCCAACAAAAAGCTTATATATAGACAAAAAAATGTTGGAAAGTAACATATTGATTGAGTATGGATGCCCAGGAAATGCTTTTCTGCTGCTAGTTTGTACAGAAGTTTGTCACCAGACTATACCATAGGCTTGTTAGGTACAAACTTCAATTTATTAATTTCTATGATTAAGCATATGCCATTTGGTATGCTTTTTTAACTCTTATTACTGTTTAAATATTGATTTTATTTGGCTAACTGCATATTCCGTGGTGATTAGAATGTGTTTATAAATGACAAAAATAAAATGTGGCACCTTATTAACATAAATGTCCTGAATGGACATCTGGTTGCATCACTTCCAATTTCTTTACTAAGAATCGGGGACAAAGCCAGAAATAATGAGGAACAAAGAGTCAAAGTCAGGGTCAGTTTGTGAATATTTATTTTATTTAGAAATTTGATAAAATAATAGGATTTACATCAACATTCATTTCCACAGAGTAAAAAGTATGAAGCTCTAATCTGCGGCAAAACTGTCTGATTGAAATTTACCAGAAACTCAAATTTCACAAGGGACAGGGCAACATATGAGGCAAAATCAGATACTTTCTGCAAAAATCAAGAACAGCAGAAAATATGTTTATTAGCTTGTGCAAGCACAACATTTTGCTTTAAGGGCAGCTAAAAGTTTCTTTTGTTCAGGTACTAGTCAAAGGAGCTTTCTAGTAAACGTCTTCTCAGCCTTGACCCGTATCTGCATTTGTGCAGTTGCAAGTCTAGCTGTGCTCTGAGGCCTGCAAGCTAAGTGTAACATGACCAGTGGGCTCATCAGGTAATTGGTTGCCAATGAAAGATGCAGAATGCAATTAACAGAATGTTCAAAGTGACGTTTCTAAATGTTTCTAAATGATAATGGTAGTTTGAACATTCTGGTATTTGTACTGCAGCCATCAATCAGTTAGACACTTTTATTGCAAGTTATTCAAGCAGAGTGTGCAGGAATGGATTCCAATAAAATTAACATAGTCATTTTCCAAGAGATGGGGAGAGAAATAATAACAAAGACCAAATGTTTAATTACTGCTGGCATCAGCCAGCATATAATTTTTATTGATTTCTCTTGGGTCTGCAAGCCCACCTCTTCTGTATGTAAAAGAAAAACACAGAATAATTGTAAGTTTGTTGAAAGCCAAATGCTCAGTAACACACAAACACACACTTCTAATATGTGAATATTGTACTGCTTGACCCTTGTACAAGAACTGTCCTTCCATAACCAGCAGTCCCTCAGAAGTTATTGTTTATTTGTTTCTTTCGGCTTTTCCCGGTTAGGGGTCGCCACAGCGGAACTCCGGTCCGCTAATGATTGGCAGTAAATTTTGACGTGCTGGCTTGCCGGGCCTAACGCACGACCTTCAATGAAGGAACGCCCATTCACGCATGTCGCCACACAGAAGACGCTCTGAGAATCGAACGGGCAACGTCTAACTGTCAGGCGACAACGCTACCGCAGCACCACCACCGCAAATATTTGTATTAACTAATAATTCCATCCATGTAATAAGGTGTACCACACCTGCACAACAAAACTTGTTTACAATGATACTATAAGTGCAGAATTCCCCAATATCAGAAGTACCTTGGAGCACTGAATGGCAAGGATAAACAATAAACTGCAAATGTGAGCCTATGATATACACACACATACATTCTTACACTCCCTACTGAATTTCTCTACCAACAATTAACCAGTACATTTTCACAGACATACTGAGGGTATCCAACCCTTCCCAAGAGTAAACAAATCACTAAAATTTCCTTCAAAAAAGATTCTTAGTTTTTTCTGTTGTGAAGAAAATGGAGCACCACTATCTCTGGTACATTCTCCCAGCAAACTCACTGCAATCTCAATGCACAACACTTTCTTAGTTACACCCATTGCAGTCTCACACTCAACACTCCCTATACCAATAAAAACAGACATTTCACTACACCTCATCCCATATTTACACCAAATACAGTCTTACCACGCAGTACCCCATATGTCACCAAATGCAACTGCATCACACAGCACCCCATATTTATATTCACTGAAGCCTCACAACATTGCTTACACCACTGTAATGTCAGCACAAAACTCCCTCATATTTATACCCACTATAGTCCCATCACACAGCAACCCCCATAATTACTGTTTAGTCTAGCCACTCAAAATCCTCAATACCTGCACTAATTGCAGTCTCAACACCTAGCACACCAATACTTATACCTACCGCAGTATCACCACACATTACCCACATTCTTACATCCACTGTAGCTGTATTCCACAGCACCCTACAATCTTATACCCACTGTAGCTGTATCACACAGCACCTTACATTCTTACACCCACTGTAGCCATATGACAAATCACTCTACACACCTATACCCATTGAAGTCTCACCACCCAGCTCACAAATACGCCTACACCCAAAATAGCCATATCAGACAGCACCCACATTCTAACACCCATTGTAGCCGTACCCACAGCACTGTACATTCTTATACCGACTGTAGCCGTATCACATAGCACCTTACATTCTTAGACCGACTGTAGCCATATCACACATCACCCTACATACCTATACCCATTGAAGTCTCACCACCCAGCTCACAAATACACCTACACCCAAAATAGCTATAGCACACAGCACCCACATTCTTCCACCTACTGTAGCTGTATCTCACAGCACTGTACATTCTTATACTGACTGTAGCCATATCCCACAGCACCCTACATTCTTACACCCACTGACATCCCTGATAATCGAAACCACAGAATGTGGAATGGTCGGAACAGTGATTTTTTTCCCAGGCAAAAGAAAAACAAAAAAACGCTGGGCCACTGCTGGGAGCTTGCTGTTTCCTCCACTGTGGTGCTATCTCAGAGTTGGTATATTTTGACTGTGGAATTTTTTTTTTTTTTTTGCGCAGCGATTTTTTTCCCTCGCTGTTCCATATGTTTGACATTTTCTGGTTTCGGATATTAGGAGTCGATGTAAGACCTTCACTCTTTTCAACATTCGACTATGTAATATAGACCCTTACACCTACCCCCAAAATAGCCATATCACAGAGCACCCACATACTTACACCCACTGCACCCATATCACACAGCACCCACATTCTTACATCCACTGTAGTCATATCACACAGCACCCTACATACTTACACCCATTGCAGCTACATCACAGAGCACCCACATTTTTACACCCACTGTAGCCAGATCACACAGCACCCACATTCTTACACCCACTGTGACCATATCACTCAGCACCAACACTGTTACCCCAATTGTAGCAATACTACACAGCACCCTACATACTTATACCCAATGTAGCCATATCTGACAGCAACCTACATACTTACTCCCACTGCAGCCATATCATTCAACACCCTTCATACTTATAACAACTGATGTCTCACCATCCAATACACAAATATTTACATCTACACCCTCAGTAGCCATATCACACAGCATTGGAAGGGTGGTTTAATGGCCAAGGTGCTTGCTTTACAAATACAAGGTGCAGGGTTTGAGTCTCACAAGGGATAATTGGCTAAGCTTAAAATGGCTTGCAAGGGCGGTTAGCTTAGTACTAAACTATGAACTATGAACCCACATTCTTACACCCACTGCAGCCATATCACACAGCACCCTACATACTTACACCCAGTGTAGTCAACTCACTCACCACCCACATTCTTACACTCATTGTAGCCAAATCACACAACACCCACATTCGTATACCCACTGTAGACATATCACAGAGCACCTAGTTTCTTACACCCACTGTAGCCATATCATAGAGCACCCAATTTCTTACACCTACAGTAGATGGATCACACAGCACCCACATTGTTACCCTCATTGTAGCCATACTACACAGCACCTTACATACTTTTACCTACTGTAGTCATATCATACAGCATCCTTCATACTGAACTAAAGTCTCAATATCCAGCACACAAATATTTACACCTACACACTCAGTAGCCATACCACACAGCACCCACATTCTTATACCCACTGTAGCCATATCACACAGTTCCCACTATTGCCACATCACACAGCACCCACATTCTTACACCCTCTACAGCCATATTACACAACACCCAGATTCTTACACCCACTGTAGCTATATCACACAGTACCTACGTTCTTATACTCCCTGCAGCCATATCACACAGCTCCCACATTTTTACAGCCAGTGTAGCCAAATCACACTGCAACCACATTCTTACACCCATTGTAGCCATATCACATAGCACCCTACATTCTTACACACACTGTAGTCATATTGCACAGCACCCACATTCTTAAAACTACTGTAGCTATATCACACAGCACGCACATTCTTACACCACTGTTGCCATGACATGCATCACCCTGCATACTTTGACCCACTGTAGCCATATCACAAAGCACCCACATTCTTACACCCACTTTAGCCATATCACACAGCACCCACATTCTTACACCCACTGTAGCCATATCACACAGCACCCTCCATACTTATAGCCACTGTAGTTTTATCACACAGTGCCTACATACTTAGACTCACTGTAGCCATATCCCACAACAACCTACATACTTACACCCACTGCAGGCATATTACACAGCACTCTACAGGCTTACACCCACTGTAGCCATATCATACAGCACCCACATTTTTATACCCACTGTAGCCGTATCAGACAGCACCCTACATACATACAGTCAATGTAGACATATCATACAGCACCCTACAGACTTACATCCACTGTAGCCATATCACACCCTCCATACTTATGCTCAGTGCATTTTTATTATACTGCACACCCTGTAGTTGTAAGCACTGCCATATAAACACACAGCAGTGCATATTTACACCCACTGCAGTATCACTAAACAGTACCACTATACTTCATCAACAGCAGTCATATCACACAGCACCCCTACACTCATACATTCTGCAGTATCACCAGACAGTATCCTCATATTTACACTCACTGCAATCTCAAAACATTGAATCCCTATACTTACACCCACTGCTGTATCAGTATACAAGTCAATCATATTTATATCCACTACACTCTCATCACACAGCAATACCACAATTACATCCAGCTCAGTCTCATCACCCAATACTTAGACAGCTGCAGTCTCACCACAAAGAAACCCCATATTTACACCTACTGAAGTCTTTCTAGCCAGCACATCAATATTTACACCCAGTTCAGTGTCATCACAAACCACCTTGCGTACTTACAACCACTGTAGTTTCACCATGAAGTGCCCTACATACTAACTTCCATTGCAGTCCTACTATACAACATTGCTCATATTTACCATTCAGAGTTCTGCAGCACCGTGTGTTTGTTTTGAATCAGAGAACATTCTCACACCTCATCATTCTGCTCCTTACAACAAACTCCTGGAATGTTGTTCTTTTATTTCTTATGTGGCTAAAGACAATTGACCATAATGTCATTACGTCTTCATGTCATGAACCCATGACTTCAGTACAGACTCTGCACACCTCACCTCATGACTGGTCATATTACTAATATAAAATTTTATCTGGAAAAATCCAATTATTGCAGTGACAGAAATCAGCTTCTGAGATTGAATTTGTATTGATACATCAGGCTTCTTGATAATCAGACATTAATATCCTGAATGTTTTTTTTTCTGAAAGTTATTAAGAAGTCTTAAAAGTCAATGCTTACTTCAGTAAACTTTTTTGTAGTGTTATCAATGTTTAACATTTTTTAACTTCTCACCCCCAGTTTTCATGAAGTTTATATGTGATCTGCTGGGCTTCCACTCCTACTCTACTGTGAATCCCCCTGTTGGTTCTTACTGGGTATCCCCAGATGTACTCTTTCTCCTGCTGACTCAGGCACAGAGTTTGACAATTACAATGAAGTGTGCATTTTGACTATGAAGTATACAGGTGTGCACTTCCTTTGTTACAACTTTTGTAATTATGGTGAAATGTTATGTGGCTTTGGGGCTACCACTGAATTGAGTGTGTTGGCACCTTAACATAGTACTATGTGATATATGTACTGCGGCAGGTAATTATTGAGAAGCTGTCATTAGAACACAAAGTATAGGTACAGGTGCATGCTGCTTCTGTTGTTGGGGTCTTTAATTTTGGAGTTACATAGTGACTGTTTGTTTGGTTCTTAGTTATGCTTGGTGGACCTTGTCTTTCGAATTGCCATGCCATTCCACTACTGAGGGAAGAGATGCATTATTTTACACCTGAGATACTTGATTCATCTATTGGAAATTTACCAAAACTTATTGGACAGCTTTCCCAACAGTTAAGCAGGTGCCTTGGCTTAATGAACCAATGACCGGGAGACGTTATTCACGGTGTATAGTCACAAATGAACCAATGACTGGGAAAAGTTATTCATGGTGTATGGTCACAGATTTGTGAGGAGATAAATTCATTTCAATAACATTGGAACATTCCACCAGGTCAATGCACCAGTAGTGGATTATATGAGCAACCGAATCGTGACTGTATAGCCTGCAAGGATATGAACCGGAATTAATGAGTTCCATCAAGATGTGAGATTACTATGGGTGAATTGATGCAAACTAAGTTCAAATTTCCATCTGTTCAGGGTAATTCCAGTTTGACACGGGTATCACTTTCCAAACAGCTTCAGATGTTTGAGAACAAACTGACTAAATTCTGCAAGTTACAATTAGAAAACAGTTATTTTCAAGAATGTATTAAGATGGGATTGGTCCTGATAGGACTTAGAATTTGGAAATATTCCATAGGAATGAGCGAAGGTACCCCATTACATTATGATGAGCATTAGTGAGGACTTAGTATTTCAACATTATAAGAGTGAGTATGATATTGCCTTTAAAATGTTGACAAATTAATATGTGATATAAAAGGTATAAAGGAGCAAAAATTGTGGAGGAACAAATTGGAGTTTGATAACAGTATAGCCTATCCTAAATCTGCGACACTAGGTAATAGGGGGATATATGATCTCCAGGTGAACTTGGTTTCTATACCAACAGATGATGTACACCCTTTAGAGTTTCTACTATTCAGGAGATCAGAGAGGATCAAGGATGGCTCCAAGGGGAAAATGCACAGGGATTATAGACAGATGTCAAAGGGGGGACAGATTAGGGTTATATTCAACCACAAAAGGGAAAGGGATGGACCTTGACAATTTGAGAAGCAATTAGATTATTATTACCAACAATAAGGGAGATTTTAAAAAATACAATCTCAGCACTGAGTGTCTAAATAAGTAATGGGTAGAGGTATTTGAAAAATGGATGACATTTGTTCAGACAGGCTAAAATAGCTGAGACCATTATAGATTTGAAACTGTACACTAAAAAGTTAATTTTTTTCTTTATTGTCTGATAATTTAGAGACACAGAAAGAAATTTTATTTAAAAAGACCTACTGTGTACAACCTCCCTCTATATCCGGCTATCATGTTATTTGAAAAATTATGTGAGTACGATAATAGGCAGATGCTTAAAAATAAGAATAGGCCATTTTTTCTAAATTTGAGTGAGGATGAAATTAATTTACTGGTTAGTATTTCTAACATCAGGGAAATTGGATTAATGAAACCAGACAAGGGAGGGGGCAATTAGTTGTTATGACAACATTGGATTATATCATAAACATGGAAAAGAAATTACTTTCTGACAAATACGAGGAAGTATCATGGAACCAGTTGAACATCGCATATGCTAAGATGGATTTTGTCATTTATGATTTATTGATGCAGGAACAAATCACTGGCACTTAATACAGGTATTTAAAAACTGAACATCCTTGTATCCCAAGTATTTCTGGCATCCTAAAGATTCACAAAAATCAAACAGACCCTCCTATGTGACCCATAGTGGAATGCAAAGGGTTCTAAGTCTTTTGGAATGGCTAAGTTTATAGAGATCAAGATAAAGTATGTGTTGAAAGATGAGACACACATCCTTAGGGATTCTTGGGATTTTTTAAGGAAAGTTTGTGATGACTTGTACAATGAGTAACTTATATTTGTAACAATTGATGTTAAAGATTTGTTTTCTTTTATGCCACATCAGGTAGGGGTACACTGGTTCTTCAAATGTATGAACAAGGTGGATACTCTGGATAATAGCACTATTAAAGTACTTAGTGTATTGATGGAAAGTTTATTAGAGAACAATTATATTTTTTGAAGGGACTACTTATAAGAAAAAAACAGGGGTGGCAATTGTGGGTAGCATGTGCTCTGATATTTGCCAACATGGTTTGGCTTATTGGGAACAAACATATGTTTTCAACTCAGAATTCAAGGATGGGTGGGTTTTATATTGTAGATATTTGGATGACATAGTGATTTTTTGGAAGGACGATGACAGTAGATTGATTGTTGTTTTTCAATATATAAATAATACCACTGAATTTTTGAGATTTACTATGGAAAAATCCCATGACATTCTACATTATCTGGATGCAGAAATTAGAAAGTTTATGGAACACAAACGGTTTGTTTTAACATAAATCCTGCCTACCTGAATGCGTTCTCACAGTTCAATAGTTACCACCCCTTAATGGAAAGAATTAATGAACACCTTTGTGACATCAGAGTAAATGAACAAAAGAATATATTATGAAAATATACACAGGAATACAGGGATCTTGCATTTGGTTTCTTTACTATAGATGCTAGTGAAGTAGATGACAAGGGGGACCACGGAAAATCACATTAGAGTTAAAAGAACTGGCACCTATGAATTAAATGGCTCTTTTTATTAGTTAGGTTTTTATTTTTAGTTGTGGTATTATATAAATTTAGTTTTAAGCACCTATTTTTTTCTAGGAAGTGTAGTGTAGTGTTTATATAGATGGTATGACTTTAACTGTATGATGCATTAACAAAGTGGAGGGCTATAGAGTGAAATGACACATTGTTTTACTAACTCTTTTGAAGTCCCAGGATGTAAGGAATGAAATTGTTTAGTTTTTATGCACCTGTGATTTTTTTACGTATACATAAAATGGTGTGACAACACCAGATTGTGGATAGCTTTTTTGGGGGGATTTTCCATTATCACAAGAGTGTTTAAGTGGTGAGATGAAACTTGGCTTTTGGATGACCAGTGCTAGAAATACTTTGGAACCAAGTAGAATTTTCTGTTGGTTAAGGTACAGAGTTTGACAATTGGAAAGACGCTTGAATAGAGATTGCGAAGTATTATTACAAGTGTATGCTTCCTTTTGTTCCAACTTTAGTGATTATGGTTAGATGTTATGTGGCTTTTGGTTACCATTGAACTGAATGTGGTGGCACCTCACTGTGTTACTCAGTGATTTATGTACTGTGGCAGGTAATTATTGGGTAGCTGTCATTAGAAGACAAAGTATTGGTATGGGCATGCACTCCTTCTGTTGTTGGGGTCTTTAATTTTAGAGTTACAAAATTACTGTTTGCTTCATTTTTAGTTACACTGGAATGAGATCAGTGTTACACCTTGTAGTTTTTGAAATATATGCAAGTCAGGAACAGCCAGTGTATTTACTATTTCTGGACTGAAAATCCACATTTGATAATGTAAACAAATTAAACTACAAGCAATAGTTCAACAGACGAGGTTAAGTATAATGACCAAGTAGTAAAAAAATAAAGTCCAAACCACCACACTGGTAATAAAATCAGATCTGATGAAGTCTATCTATTAGACGAAAGCACTCATCTGTTGTGGTTGGAAGTAAAAATAATTGATTTTATTACCAGTGTGGTGGTTTGGACTTTATTTCTTTACTACTTGGTTTGGTATCAGTTCCATTTTTTGTAAGTATAATGACCACCCAGTACAGATTAACTTGGATACAAATTAAGATTTCCAAGAGTGGATAGTCAACAATAAAATTTGAAACCAACAGGAAAATTAGGCAGGAATGTTCATTCATTCCTGATTATTTCTGACCTATACTGATAATCGGTTTGTGTAGCTGACAGAGAAACAGAAGAGGCAAAGAAGAATAACATCCTGTGTCCAGTGACTGAATGTACAGGTTCCTATTAGAAGAATGAAAGTCCAAAATATCAAACGGCTGTATACGCGAAAATGCTGTTCATCTATTTTTTTTTTTGTGAGATCGCAGTACAGTGAAGATTTGGAAATTTGCCCTTTCCTCACTGTAGTGCGATCTTGGAGTTGGTATATATAATTAGCAGGGGGTGTGGGAGGGGTGCAGCCCCCCTCCACAATAAAGGGTTCGAAGTCTGGCATTTTTGCTGTGTACAGCATTTGATTATATGAACTTTCATTCATATAATCTGTAATAATGTGCATATGATATAACCCATGCCACATTGTGTAAATATTCAGTTAGAGTTCCATAATGGCTACATGCTTATCCACATCCTAGAATAAGCAAATCAAAGCCTAAAATCTATAAACTGAAAAAAACAAAATGCTGGTAAAAATAAGAGACAAAATGAAATAGAAAAAGCTATATTAAATTGTAAATTATCTGTTTTATTCATTCATCTTGGAAGCAACATTATGACCACCTAAAAGCAAATACTGATGGGAAATTGTTATGTATTGTGTACTTTAGTTTTAGCAATAGGAGTAACATGATCAGGCCCTTGTTAAAATCAAAGATATACTCAGTAGTACCATTTAATGCGTAACTGTGGTTCAGCGGGAAATAACTGGGTTTATTGAAACGTGTGTGCAAACCTTTAAGAGGATTTGCAACTTACAAATTATTTCCTTGAGATTTATCTAAGACATGAATTTGGAATTATCATTGAGGAACCACTGAAGGGCAGTTAAATATTAACTAGATGGATTAGAATTCAGGTTAAATGAAGACAAGTTAATAGCTCAGGTGTGGAGGGAAAGATGTTTTGAGTTTGAGAAGGAATTTAAGAACTTTGCATTCTGTGAATGGATAGAAAACATTCTTAAAAAGTATAGACTGGCATATTTGGAGAGTCATGAAAAGCATAATTTTCTTGTAAGTAGAACATTTGATCACACTTAAGGAAGTTGCTTAGAAACTTCTGGTTTGGTGAAAGACCATGCAGCCGTAAATTATTAAAAATACTCTAAAGTATATGCAGGTAGAATGAGTTTAAAGAATGAAATGAAATATCTATTTTTTCTGAAAGCAAGATGCCTAGGTATAATTTTAAATATATGAGTAGGAAACACGTTTCTTAATATTTTAGACATTTGAAGGTATTTGTAGCCATAGAATGATGAAGACACATTTTGCAGCTTCTCTTGGCTCTAAGAGTTGTGAGAAATGTAGTCTTTGTATACATATACTTAATACTACTTTTTATAGTATTAATTCTAGGGGAGCTTTTCAAATCAGAAGTTCTGTTACTTGTGATATATCATATATCTTGTACAATGTACATTTGGCAAGTTTTATTTTGGCCAAACATCAGGTAATTTCAAAGAAACTATCTCTTCACACTTGAGTAATATTGCATACAAAAATATGTGTAGCATCCCATATATATGCCACTATGCCTTTTACTTCTTTTTTTGGCAATTGAATATGGCAGCTATGTTTATACCTGGATTCAGTAAAAATATTTCTTTGAAAAGTGTTTTAACTTCAAGAGGGATAAAATCATTTAATTGGTGTAACTGTAACATGTGACTGAATTAGATTGATTATGTCAGTGGCTTACCAACAAATTAGATGAATGATGTTACATCAACATTCAGTCTGCCAATACTGTAAGGCAATGAATAAGACTTGCAAGCTATGCTGTTCAATGTCAGACGAGGAGCTGAAATACATACTAAATGGGGAGTGAGGAGGTGAAGGCACCCACAAAGCTCTCCTTACATATTAAGTCTAACCATGGCAAATGTAAAAATCCAAACCAGCAAATAATTTTATCTGACATGCACTATCAGCAGATTGTCAGTGATGAAACAATAGGTAAATGTCTATCTGTGTTGCTGTTTTCAAAAATATTGTATCCAGAGTGCATATAACATCAGGAGGTTCTTGTTAAACAATAAAACATCTTACATCATTTTAATGCTGGTATCATTAACTGAAACTGAAGAAAAATATCCTTTCGTCTTTTTTAATCTTGGAAAAAAATTACTCATCTTTCATTTTAAATGTTGAAACCACATCCAACATACAGTAAAGAAAACTGTAGAAACTGGATTCTCTATAGAGAGTCAAAAATGTCCTCACTGACCAAAAAAGAAAACACTCGGCCCCCTACCTTATAACTCCCAATAGTTTTCTACTGAACACCTATTTCCACCAAACTAAAAAGCACTCAAAGAACTAAACTGGAATAAACTATCCCTCTTACTTCTTACTGCCATCTTGCAACCACTCATAACCTCGTCTATAAATCTGCAAACTGTTTATCTCTGTCAACTCTCATCTAGCCATACAAACTAAATAGACCCCCTCCACTCAATCCAAACCCAGCCTGTTCTTAGACTTTGTCACCAAAGCATGGGACAGCACATCTCTCTGTCTCTCTCTCTAAAAATAGAATATCTCAGATGTTTCAAAGAGAAACTGAAGTCCCAGCAGCAGAATCTTTGGCTTTGCCCTTGTATTGACCGAAGATAATTACCTCTAGACTAAATCATAATTTCATGGTTCTTCCTACTCTCCAACTACTTCCCTCTCATCCCTTGCTTACAACCCTTCTTCGCTCTACTCTCAACCTATCGCTATAACTACTACCCCTCTACTTTCCCATTCACTGCATTCCTTTTAAAATGTACCTATAGAATCTCCGTTCCCCTTGATCCCCCTTCTTCACACTTCTTATTACTTCCATTTCTTCTCCTTCTTCGAACAGTTTTTAGTCTACGCACCAGCTACCTGACTAGCAAAAAAAAAAAAAAAAAACCTAAAGCATAAAAGGATGCTGTTCTCTTGCAACTTTATGTCTATTATGAAACTGCGTACTGAAGTATACAATGCTACTGATCTACTGAAGTATACAATGCTACTGATCTACTGAAGTATACAATGCTACTGATCTACTGAAGTATACAATGCTACTGATCTACTGAAGTATACAATGCTACTGATCTACTGAAGTATACAATGCTACTGATCTACTGAAGTATACAATGCTACTGATCTACTGAAGTATACAATGCTACTGATCTACTGAAGTATACAATGCTACTGATCTACTGAAGTATACAATGCTACTGATCTACTGAAGTATACAATGCTACTGATCTACTGAAGTATACAATGCTACTGATCTACTGAAGTATACAATGCTACTGATCTACTGAAGTATACAATGCTACTGATCTACTGAAGTATACAATGCTACTGATCTACTGAAGTTTCTGTGTGTATATCACATCTCTCAACTGTCCAGATTTTTACCTCATATTTTTGGTCTGTTCCTTATAAATTTGTGATTTTCTGTCAAATAACTGAGGAATGATATCACTAAATAATACTAAATAATGACAGACAGTCTGAGTTTCAGACTTTATACCCTTCAGAAAATATATAATGGTGGCAAATCTGTCTTTCCAGCAACTTTCTAAGTCCATAGGTGGAATATTTAAAATCTGTCCCTATTTTTGGGCCTTTATGCTCCCATTTTTTCTGGCTTTGAACAGATTTTTGTGCAATACTACTGGTATAGTGTAATTTATGTCTGTATATATACAATGCTACCTGTGCACTGACATTTCTGTTTGCATATATACAATGGTACCAGTGCACCAACATTTCTGTCTGTATATCTGCAATGCCACTTGTACACTGCCATTTGTATTTGTATATATACAATGCCACTGGTACACTGCCATTTTTGTTTGTGTATATATATATATATATATATATATATATATATATATATATATATATATATATACAATGCCACTGGTACACTGACAGTCCTGTCTGTATATATACAATGCTACTGGTACACTGACATTTCTGTCTGTATATATAAAATGCTACTGGTATAGTGACATTTCTGTCTGTGTATATATGATTCTGTTGGTCTACTGACATTTATATCTGTATATATGCAATGCTACCAGTGCACTGCCATTTCTGTCTCTATATATACAATGCTACTGTTCTACTGACATTTCTGTCTGTATATATACAATGCTACTGGTCTAGTGACATTTCTGTCTGTATATATACAATGCTACTGGTATAGTGACATTTTAGTCTGTATATATGCAATGCTACTGGTACACTGACAATTCTGTCTGTAAATATGCAATGCTACCAGTGCACTGACATTTCTGTCTGTATATATACAATTCTACTGGTCTAGTGACATTTCTGTGTATATATGAAGCTATTGGTCTACTATGATACTGGTACAGTGACATTTCTGTCTTTATATATGCAATGCTACTGGTACACTGACATTTCTATCTGTATATATACAATGCTACTGGTACACTGACATTTCAGTCTGTATACATACAATGCTACTGGTACACTGACAATTCTCTCTGTATATGTATATGTATATGTATATATATATATATATATATATATATATATATATATATATATATATATATATATATATATATATACAATGCCACTGGTCTAGTGATATTTCCGTCTGTGTATATATGATGCTATTGGCTTACTGACATTTATATCTGTATAAATACAATGCTACTGGTACAGTGACATTTCTGTCTGTATATATATGCAATGTTACTGGTACACTGACATTTCTGTCTGTATATATACAATGCTACTGGTACACCAACATTTTTGTCTGTAAATATACAATGCTACTGGTACACTGACATTTCTGTCTGTATATATACAATGCTACTGGTATAGTGACATTTCTGTCTGTGTATATACAATGTCACTAGTACACTGACATTTCTGTCTGTATATATACAATGCTACTGGCACACTGATATTTCTGTCTGAATATATAAAATGCTACTGGTATAGTGTCATTTCTGTCTGTGTATATATGATGCTATCGGTCTACTGACATTTTAGTCTGTATATATGCAATGCTACTGGTACAGTGACATTTCTTTCTGTAAATATACAGTGCTACTGGTACACTGACATTTCTGTCTGCATATATACAATGCTAGTGGTACATTGACATTTCTGTCTATATGTATACAATACTATTGGTACACTAACATGTCACTCTGTATAGACACAATACTACTGGTACACTGACAATTCTATCTGCATATATACAATACTACTGGTGCACTTGACATTTATGTCTATATTTTGAACTATGTTCATCATCTTCCTTTGCTCAAACAATAATCTGTATCTGTGCCTTATTGTATTATCTGCAATGACTCCATTACTATGCAGACTTTTCAAAATACTGTTGAATGACTTGTCTATACCATGTATAAACTTTTACAAAATGTCTTTATTTACTAGACTATGCATACAATAATCAAATGTAGTTTCTTTTTCTACATTATTCACTAGACTATGTTTCCACTTGTAAAATGCTGTTGTTTTCTATACCAGATATAAATTATCTAATATTTGGTGTTTTTTTTTTCAGCCCTCGACTAAAAAAGGGATTATGTGCCTAGCTGGGCTTTCATGGTCAACAAGTGCAATCAATCATTCAATCAATCAATTAATAAACATTTGTCTAATAGAAGCAGACTGCTATAAATCAGAAAAACTGGATACTTTTCTCTCCCTTGTTCTGAATGCAAAACTACATATTTATGACTATAAGAAACAACTAATTCAGAATTGCTTCTAAGTCAGTATTACTATCATCATTAAACAAACACTAATGATAAGCAGCCATTTTGTCTAAAATGTCAGCAGCTTCTGTCAGCACAACAGACAGTAGCATATTATCTTACCTTTGTCATCTAAATTAATAGTTCGAGCATTTACAACAGAGTGTTTTAAAATGTACTCTAGAATGTCCTCTTTTTCTCTGCATTGAAGAATAAAACATTTTTTCATAATTCTGCATAAGATAAGAATCAGATCTCCCAGTAATATCAAGGCTTAGGCTGTCTCCAATAATACAAAATTCATCATGCTCCCTTAATATTCAACTCTAAAATAGATATAGTGATGACAATTTTCTGATAATTCTATCAACTAGTATTGTCAGACTGTATAGTACTAAAAACTGTACTGATATTAAATCAGTGGAATAAAAAGTTAATCAGCAAGGCTTTAAATTGCATAGCTTTTATCATGTCCCTAGTGTAATTATGAGACCTGCAATTGCAAGTCCGGAATTACAAAAAAAAAAAAAAAAAATAGTGAAGCTAATAGAGCAAAGGGGATTTCAAGAATATGTTTTCTCCTTTAAAGTACTTTTTGTATGGGGCAAATCTGTATCCCTCACCCTAGCTACTTATGTATACTAACTCCAAGATCATCATATTTCAGAGAAAAAGAAATACTCCGACACCTGACTATTTCAAACTTTATATATGTAAGCCTATTTTTTCATACATTCAGTCTTGTTATTCTGGGATTTGCACTTATGTGTCTTAGAAAAGAAAACTGTTACTGTTTTCGTAATTATTATTTTTAACTGTTGTTTTATATTACACTTGTATGTGTCTTGTTGTTTAGCAATGCTTATCCTTTCCTTTAAATCCTGTTTTCACAGTATTTGTTGCAGGCACTGAGATATTTTATTTAGCCCCACCTGAAAAAAAACTGTGTCTTGCCACAGCCTTGAACACATGCAGTCTCCATGATTTGATACTGTACTCTGAATATAGTCTGCTACTGAACATTTGTAAAGAGAAATTGTTATTTTTTTATGTGTTAATCTCATACTCTACATTCACCATAGTTTTACCTTTCCCAAATATTCAGGGAAATTGTAACTGACCTGTAGAATCTTTGTTCTTTATCCTTCACTTAAAGTCTCTGTTACTTCATACTTCTCGGCATTTTCTGTCTATTATGCCCTAGTCTTGCATTTTCACAGTCCTTTCATCATTCTCCAGTAAAAGTAATTGGAAAATGCCACATTTTAGACTGTAATCAATGTTTTAGACTCCATTCTAATTACCTTTGTATGGAATATTTATTTTTTCTAAATTAATCATCCCATTTGCTATCCTGTCAGAAGAGAATTAGCTGTGGGGAAGCCATCATCCAGGCAGTTATAAGACTCTTTTTTATTCCTATCCAAAACCATACCCCAGCAGCAGACATACATCATTTTAGATGTAAGGACTTTTCTTTGTGAGAGTGTATTTTCCCACATATGTTCCATTAACGCAACCATATGAACATCAGCATAGCCACAAAAAAAAAAAAAAAAAAACTCTGGCCCATATGCTGTCTGTTGAACCCCACTTTCTGTGGTAGGTGCTAGCACTGCAGTGGGCTGGACTACCTCTTACCACTCCCACCCCCCATGCAGCTCTTGTATTAACCAAGCCAATAACTTATCTTAGGTCATGTTGGACATAGTCAGGGTTTCATCCTTCTATATCACAAAGCCAGGCTTGAGTAAGGAATATTTCTGATATACAGATAACAAGCCATCTTGACTGCTGTTTTTTTCCTGCTCATTTTTTTCTGATGTTCCCAAAAAGCTAAATACAAGTAGTAGTGCTTTATTCTCTAATAAGCCCTAAACAATGAATTGTTGAGTTATATCTGGACGGAGGTCATTCAGATGAACACAGCTATGTAACGTCATTTAGAATATAAAACAACAAAAAAAAAAAAAATGAAAAAGAAAACAAATTTGCAAGTTCTTATAGGGGCAAGTGCCCATGTACCATCATATGGGTGGACTAAGATTCTACGCCCCTTCTTACTTAAGCACACTGACTGTATGGCTGTACAGTCAAGGATACAGGGAAAAAACTTAAAAACACTGAATCACTACCCATAACACAAGCAATGCTTCTGTATGAGTATTTGGTGAGTTAGCAGTAAGCCAAATGGGATCTACAAGTCACAACCTCATCCACATGGAAGCAATGTCAGGGAATCAAATTTAAACCAAATTTGAATCAAATTTAAACCAGTGATCCAGCCCACCTTGGTGTTAAAAGGCAATAAATAAAAGGAAGAAAAAAAATGTCCCCACTTTGTTCACAGTCTGGTCTGGATTTGCAAGCTTTATTTATTGCATTTGTTTACCAGGAAGGTCCATCTGGGCCAACAAAGACCGCTTTTCAATGGAGGACCAAGGAGAATAGCTCCATAAAGTTGCAGTAAATTAACAGGTCCATTATAGTACATAAACTGTACAATAAACCAGTACTGAGAAAAAAAGTTGGAAAGTAACAGTGAATGTGATTAAAGACAGGATTGTCATACTGGTGATTTGATTGTCAGTGACAGCAGCAGGGGAAAAGGAAAAGACTGGAATATCGGTGATGCAGTAGAGGAATCAATACAAGTGCACATTAGGAGTTTGTTATGATGCTAGCATGCATTTTGGACAGAAGATGTAGTTGTAGTGTTAGCACTGGGATTATATAGGGCAAAGTTAGAAGAGTAGGAAGGACTATTAACAGCTTAAATGAGGTATGGTCATGTATAGAAGGAGTGGTAGGAGGAGGAGGAGGAGCAGGTGTAGAGCAGAAGGCCAGCCAAAATCTCATGAGATACTGTTTCAGTTGACGTTTAAAGGATTTTAGGTTGGATATTTGTTTTGCAGAGACTGGAATGGAACTCCTCATTTTTATAACAAAGGAAAAGTACAAAGAATTCCTGGCTGTATTGCTTGTTTTGGTTGTAGAAAGAAGAAGTTTGCTGATAGAACGAAGTGGTCCGGTTGGAGAGTAGTCCTGAAGAATACTGCTTAGGCTGCGGCAGTGAGCAGGCTTGTAGAGAAAGCTATGAATAGTGGATAGTTGTGAGAAATGCAGTGAGTTTGGTAACTGTAGCCAGTTAAGTTGCTGCAAGGTCTGGGAGAGGTAAGCTTTGTAGAACATATTTCCATCAAATTCTGCAACTTTATTATAACACCGTTTAACAAGGCTGGATTGGGTAACTTGGAGACTAGCCAGTATGGGAGCAGCATATTGAAGAGAAGGGAGTAGACTCATTGAGGCAGTCTGTTTTCTTGCCGAGTCTGTTAGGAAGGGTTCAATCCTATAAAAGGCATCACGTTTTTGGTGTTTTTTTTTCACACATTCATTAATATGGGTGTCACATTTTTGTTTGTCATCAGTTGTAACTCCAAGTAGTTTTGTGTGGCTTACCAGTTGAATTTCTGTATTATTAGTGGTGGTGGTTATCTTGAGGGTGGCCATGGTGGTGCAGCAGTTAGCATTGCCGCCTAACAGCAAGAGATTCTCCAGTTTGATTCTTGGCT
This sequence comes from Protopterus annectens, assembly GCF_019279795.1. Taxonomy (NCBI): domain Eukaryota; kingdom Metazoa; phylum Chordata; order Ceratodontiformes; family Protopteridae; genus Protopterus; species Protopterus annectens. Next base: position 502,781,407 of record NC_056738.1, read on the forward strand.
GGGGTGCCTTCTGTGCAGAGTCTGCATGTCCTCCTTGTGGTCGCATGGGTTTCCTCCGAGTGCTCTGGTTTCCTCCCACATCCCAAAGACATGCAGTAGGTGGATTGGACACTCTAAATTGGCCCTAGGTGTGTGTATGTGTGTGCCTTCTGTGGAAGGTTGGGCACCGGGCTGGCAACTCGACACCATAAAATTCCACTGCCAATCATGAGCGGTGGTTATCTTAAAATTAGTTTTCTTTTCTGCCAGCTGTTTGGAGGTAAATAGGAATAATTTGGATTTTTTTTTTTGGATTTAACAATACTTCATGTTTGGTCAGCCATGCTTCAGCTGAGTGAAGGGAGTCTTGTGCTAGCTGCTGGAGGCCATCTATAGTTTTGGCTGCAGAGATGAGGGTGGCATTGTCTACATAATGGACAGTGGAACCATGTTTGGAGGTTATGAAGATACTGAACAAAATGGGACCCAGGATGGAACCCTAAGGAATACCTACTGGCATGGAGAGAAGAGTGTAGATGTTGTCATTACACTTTACTGCTTGTTGCCTACAAGAGAGATAAGAGACATTTAGCATTTCTCCCATGGAGGAATGCTGTCATAGCAGATTTATTTGGGAAACAGTATCTACAGCCTTGGATAAATCAAGGAATAAGGCAGAGGTAAGATTAGCAATGTTTCTGTTATGATTTACAGTTGAGGTAAAGCTTAGGAGAGATTTAGAGGTACAGCAGTGGGGTCAGAAACCATGTTAGGTAGGAGATAGGAGGTTATTGTCAGTGATGCACTTGAGTAATTGGCTTGCATGGACTTTTGTAGAATTTTGTATGGGGGAAAGAATACATATACGTCTAAAGTTGGTTAAGTTGACTGGAACCCTTGTAAAGTGGAAAAATATACGATTGTTCCAACAGTTTGGGGACATAGATTTCTTTAAGGCTACAGTTTATAAGAATACAAACTGCATAGTCAAAGGCTTCAGCTGTGGATTTTAAATATACTGGTGAGATATTATCAGGGGCAAGGGTGGTTGATTTCAGTTGGAGAAGTATTTTTATAGTTGAGATGGGAATGGATTCAAAGGAGAAGGTTAGGGCATTGTTTGAGTTAGTTTCCGAGAGAAGGTTTAGATATATGTCAGGAATTTTTAAGAGTGAGGTGACTGATTGTATAAAACGTGTGTTGACTTGAGAGGCTATGCTATCATTTTACAGATTTGACACAGGTGCAGGTTAAAATGTTTTCCAGGATTTAAAAGTTTATCTGTGATGGACCAGAACATTTTTGGGCTATTCTGGGAAGAGTTTTGGATGTAGTATAGTATGATTTTTTGTATCCAAGTAGACCTGTTTTTGTATATATTTTTGAATTGTCTAAAGGCTTGGCTTGGAGGTTTATGTAGACATTAGATAGTCAGCAAGAAAAATATTTAAGAGATGGAGAAGCCCGATCTTGCATTTAGAAGGAAGTGATACTTTATCTCAAAACATGCCCAAGTGCCATGTGTGTATCAAAAGTTTCTAATGCTCATAGTGAAAACAAAAGTTTCAGATACTTATAATAAGATGCTTATAATATGAACATAGATGCTCATAGTGAAAACAAAAATTTTAGATACATACAATATGAACATAGATAAATATTTTTATGGCAAAAATGATAATGTCCTCACATAAAATTCAGTACCTATAAAATTTCAAAGAATATTTCAAACTACCTGTATTTCAGGACTGCAAAAGCAAAATTTTATGAGGAAGCTCAACTTAAGGGTACAATTTCATGGCAAAAGTAATGACACTGAAAATAAGCCTATTGATCAAACTATAAAAAGGCCTAGCAGCTATTGTCCACCACTACATCAAACACTAGCTGCTTTCGAAGTGAAATGTGAGCTGGATATCAGGAAACTGCTTATAAAACCTCCAAAGAAAAAACTTTATAACTTAACATAGGGAGAAAGAAAAGCATTGCTTGAGCTAGGCAGTGATAAATCCAGGTGTGTAATGAAGGCAGACAAGGGAGGAGGTATACTTGTGACTGATACCACTAGCTACAACCAAAAGATAGAAAACATGTTGGAGGATACCAGATTTTATGAGTTATTTACCATGGATGACATAAAAAGAGCATATGATTTATGGAACACTAATCTCACCAAATTATGGGAAGAAAAATTTATTACTGAAAATCTTTATAATTATTTGTGGAGCCCATGCCCACGTTTACCTTACCTTTTTGGAATACCAAAGCCACACAAGAACATAGAAGATCCACCTTATAGACCGGTGGTAGCAAGTGGAGGTTCCCTTACTGAAGCCACAGCCATTTACCTTGATTACTTGCTGAAACCTCTAGCAGACAAGAATAAGTCATACATAAGAGATTCAATGGATTTTTTGAAGAAAATAAAAAACATTACAGTGGAAGCTGATAGTATTTTGGTAACTATTGATGTAGAATCCGTGTACACAGTGCTCCCTCACAATTACTGTATAACAGCAGCTATGGAGACTTTTAAGAAACATAATCAGGGTACATGGGCACAACTGCAAAAGTTAAGCAAGCTCATTAATCTTGCACTAGCAATGGGGGCTGCCATGGCTCCCAACATAGCTAACATAGCCCTGGATAAATGGGAGGAGGACTTTGTGTTAAACAGCACAGATTACATGCAGCATATCACATGCTATTTACGTTGTATTGATGATGTGTTTATTGTGTGGGAAGGTGACACCTTGCAGCTTGGAGATTTTATCACTTACCTCAATCAAACAACCTCCTTCCTGAAGTTTACCTCTTCCCATAGCTGTACTTTAACCACTTTCTTAGATATGCAAATTTCCAAGGACACCAACAATAACAGAATCACCACTGATCTATTCAGAAAATCAACGAGGGTTAACTTATTACTCCACAGTAAAAGTCTACATCTTACAAAAACCAAGTATAATGTAATGAAGTCCCAAAGCTATAGATTAGCTCAAATTACCACAGAGATGGAACCATTTTTGAAAAACCTGAACAACTTAGAGAATGATTTTCTAGTGAGAGGCTATGAAAGTTAGATGTTAAAAAACATCCTGGAACCCATTATAGAACTAAAAAGGACTGAAGCACCTTCACTCAACCTCCCCAGTAGAAAAATGTTAAGTAATTCCACAGAGAATAACAAATGCAAAAATAGCTGCATCCTGACATACACTTTGGATTATCACAGTATCAAAAATATTATTGAAGAAAACTGGGACATTGTCACAGGAAACCCTTTTCTGATTAACATCTTAGGTGAAGCCCCATCATTTGTTTATAGGAAGGCCAGGAACATTAGAAGTTTTGTTGAATTTAAACCTAGACCATGTGAGAAAAGCACTAAAAGATGTGAAACTAATTGTACATTTTGTATATTTATACAGCAAGGTGATAGTTTTTATTGCCCTTACTTAAAAAAGATCATTAAAACCAGTGCAGGGGGGTGACTGTAACGCTAAAAAAGTAATTTACAGGGCACAGTGCAATGAAAATGATGCATTCTATGTGGGCAAGAGCGTAGGATTTCATGTCATCTGTCAGAAATACGCTCTGGATGTAAAAATAAAGCACTAGCCAAACACCTTTTTCTTCATAAAAGATACACAGGTTTTAAGTTCCAGATCCTGGATCGCATAGACATGGGTGATCTTGAAGGAGACATCCTGAATATTCTGGAGAAACATGAATTCATGTGGCAATTAAAGCTGAACTCTTTTAGGAAGCCTGGACTAAACTATTACTGTTCAATTAAAAGTGCACTGGAACTTAGAAAAATGCCACATTGTTTACATGACTAATTGTATTTTATTTTATTTTATTCTACAAATTGGTTTTAAATACCATTTTAAATCAGTTGAAATTTAAGTGTATATTTTGTTTCCATCATCATACATACATTTTTTTCTTATTTTTATTTTTTTCTGGTTCTTTTTTCCACTTTATTCAAAATGATGTATAATAACAATACCAACTAATTATACAATTATATAGGTTTTTAGGGTTCTTGTATACAGACCTGAAGAAGTCTAGAAGGACGAAAGCGATCTTTGTTAACAATAAGTTATGAAAATAGAAATTGATTTTTACATGCAAAATGTATATGTATATATTTATATATATTTTTTGATTGCCAAATGAACTAAGGTTGATATATTTCCAGCCATCTAGTATATTGTCTTGGATAAAATTACAGACTTAATAATCTACTTAATAATTTGGTTAAATAAGAGATACCACATCATTATATAATTTTATTTAAAGTACATAAGGGTTATATATTATTATGACAGCTACTAAGTAGGGCAGGACCAGCTCGAATGTCACACTGATGGGGGAAGGGATGTGAATTTAACGTGTTTACCAATAACACTTTGTTTTACAGCACAATAAACTACTCCCATTCCCGATAAAAAGTATATATATATATATTTAGAAAGCTTGTGAAGAAATTATTACTCTATTTTTGTTTTACTTGGATCACTTGTCTGTGTACTTAATAAAGGATTTTCGACTGGAAACAGACTGCCTGGTTTGCTTGGATTACTTTTGAATACTTAGTAATGCTGTACAATTATATATTTTCTATTATTATTTTTTGTTTTGTTTTGACTTAAGACGAGTTTACGTTCGCTACTTCTACTACTATTGTCTGATCTGATTAATATACAGTGATTAACTAGAAATATATGGACTGAAAAATCTTCCACACAGAGAAGTTTACTACACTTTAGTGGGTTGTTTTGAGACTTCGGGGATACGACAGAGATTACTTGTTTTTTTTTTTTCAGGACTGCAAATGCATGCAACACACATTCTTCTTTTAAAATATTCTCTGATAAGCTCTAAATCTACATATCTTATTAAAGAAAGAAAAATGCATACTTTCAGAGACTGTAACAAATGGACTGAAAGTGGTGCACATGCAATCCCAGTTCTGACTGGCATTTTTATACACAAATCTCAGAAAAAAAAAAAAAACAAAATCATACATCCATGTAGTAAATTAACTGCTGGCTGGAAATTAACAGCTGGCTCTTGAGGACATGAAGTCATAAAGTATATGACTCACTCCTTACGGGGTAATCAGTAATGTCATTGTCAATTAAAGTTTTATTCATATAAGCATAAGCAGCAGAGGCTAATTTCAGCCCCTGATACCTAAAGGTTTAATAAATAATGAATGCTTTGTTTCTGAAGTTTATTTTTATATAAATCATGTTCAGAAACCACACCTGAAATAAATGCTTATATCTATGAAATCATAACTTTTGAAAAAGTTTAAAAATGCAAGCTTTTTCAGGGTATAGGGTACCACAACCTATGGACTGGTTGTAACAATAATTCTGAAAAATGTATCGTTGAATTTATATTTAACTTTTATTAGATTTTTTTTCTGCTGCGATGCATAAACATGCCCAAATTATTACACAACAAATCTGTCATATCAGCAGTGAAGTTGTATATGTTGCTACGGGCTTTCCAATGATTTCTACTACATGAGGAACAACACATCTGCTGTCTAATACTGCACTGGATACAGCCACCACCATGCATGGCTTCTGTAACATCACCCACATTCTCATAGTGCTGACATCTATAGACCCATAGGTTCATATGCAAGTACTGAGGTAGCTGCACCTCCAGGCCATTTTTCAAGCCTAGCCAATTTCCTTTCAAAGGCAATAATCAAACCATGTACTTGGTGTCTGTGAAGTAAAAACTTAACCATTATGCCAACCATCAAAGTTGAGACAGATGTGGCAATAAATGTCCCAGAGTCTGTCTACAGACAGTGACATATTAACAGGAAGGGCTTCCATTCCAACACCTGCCAGGTAGTGTTCAGAATGCAAGTGCTGATAATCAATGTGTCTGTACAACACCATGATAATGCCTATGATTCCCATATATGAAATACAAGTCTTCTTTAATCATTACGTCTGGCACAGTGACATTCCACAGCATCAACTACTTTGTACGTGTAGATACACTGATAGTTCCATAAATCTACAGCCATAGATAGGATATAGCCATGTCCCATTCTCCTTATGTCCCTACTGTGTTTCAAGAGATGCAGTATCATGACAGGACCTCTTGCTGATAATGCCTGTAAGGCACCGACCTACACAGTGTGGCTGAAATGCAATATAAAACCATCCATGCATATACTAGGAACATTGCAGTGAAAGTGTTCAGCCTGCAAAAAGCTCAGTCCCACTGCCTAGACACATCTGAGCAACACTATAGTAAACCATTCCCACTTTCTGCAAAGTATCTGTAGCATACCATGTGCTATATAACATGTTTACCAGGAAACAAGCAGACCAGGCCAAAGTCCCAGAAACCTCCACACCTGAATCATTAGGCCATGTCATAGCCAGCACAACAACATCCTCCAACAGAGATAACAGTGATGCAGACAGACAGACAGACAGCAAATGTCAGCAAAACCACACCACCCGGATAGAGTCATATATCTTAAATGGCTGTGCAGGCAAAGCAAACATCTATTGTCTCTCACAACTACATAGTATCAGGGCAGTGTCACACAGAATAAAATGATACATGCACTGTTATTTAATGGATATGTTGGTCAGAGCATGGATGAGTCATAGTGTGCATAAGATGTATTCAATTGGACTATACCAGAGAAAGGTTAATGTGTATCATAGTCATCAACATTTGCACAGGTTCCTATGGACATGATGACACATTGTTGGAAATACAATCTAAATAGTTTACATGTCAGTGGAGGCAAAATCAATGGTCCCGTGAAGGGAGAATGTCTGTATCATAGATAATACCCTCTGTAAACATGGTGGGTAAGCCAGCATGTAACTATGCTGTGGGCCAGTGAAAAGATTAGATGTTCATAGGTTCATAGGTTCATAGGTTGGTACTAAGCTATCGGCCTAGGACCTATACAAGCCTAGCCATAACAATTCCCTGGATATTTCTTCCCACAATATTTACTTCCCTGGAAACCTGTCTAGCAGGGCAACTGACATGATCCCCGGGGCAAAATTCCTATCTCCCATCCAATCATCAAGGTTCTTTTTGAAGAGGGCCAAGGAGGCGCTCTGCTTGACATGTATGGGCAGTCTATTCCAGAGTATGGGGAGTGTCTGGGTCAGGAACCTATCCCTCCAGCATGTTTTGTTCATTGTGATGACAAGCTTTAGATCCCTGGAGAGTGTGGCTCTGAGGGATTGGGATTTCTTTAAGTGGAGCATGTCCAACAGCTCAGGGTTTGACATGGCCTTGTATGTTAAGCAGAGATCACCTCTGGGTAGACGATATGCCACAGAGTATAGCTGGAGATTTTTTAGACGGTCAGCATATGGCATCTGCTTTAGGCCTGTGATTCTTTTAGTGAGGTATTTCTGTGGCCTTTCCAGCTGTTGCAGATGTCTTGTGAGGTACATACCAAATGGGGCATTGTACTCTATAATGGGTCTAATGAGGGATGAGTACAGTGGGACAATGACCTCCTTTTTTCTGGATGAAAAGCCCTTAGTGATGAGGTGTGCTACATAGAAGGATTTCCTGACTGTTGTGGTGATGTGGTTATCGAAGGTGAGATCACTGTCCACCTGTGTCCTTAAGTCTCTCATCACACTTTTGGTGTTTAGTGTACTGCCACCTATGTGGTAATTCATGGGTAAATAGTTTTTCCCAAAGGGGATAACTATACATTTCTTGGCATTAAGCTTGAGCCCATGGCGCTGGCACCAAGCATCTGTTTATATAAGGCCCATTTGTAGAATATCCACATCATTTGGGGATTCAATAATGGCTCCCAGTTTGCAGTCATCTGCGAACTTTGTTAGCCAGAGTCCCTTAGTGTTGGCCTGTACTTCAGAGAAGTAGATGCCAAACAAGAGCGGTCCCAGGACTAAACTCTGAGGTACTCCACTTGTCACTTCTCTGGAGCTGGATTTGGAGACGGCTACTTTTACAGTCTGGGTTCTGCCAGTAAGCCAGTTGGCACCCCATCAAGTGATGTAGGGATTTATGCCCAGCTTAGTAAGTTTATCTATGATTCCAGAGTGAGGGATGGTGTCGAAGGCCTTGGCGAGGTCCAGATAGGCTGTGTGGACCACCTTACCCTTGTCCACAGCTCTGGAGACTGATTCAAAGAAGTCAATCAGGTTCAGGAGACAAGATCAGCCCTTCACGAACCCAAACTGGGTGGGGTCCAGTGTTTGAAGGTTGCCAATGTCTTTGTTTATAAGTTCTATGATAATGCGTTCCATGCCCTTGCAGATCAGGCTCATCAGAATGATGGGATAGTAGTTCTCAGGATCCAAGGTGGATCCTCCCTTGTGGAGTGGGATAACTGTGGCTGTGTGCCACTCAGTGGACACGAAGCCTGAGGTGAGGCTATGATTAAACATGACACTTAAGTGAGGTGCCAGTTCATTTTGTAGTTCATGTAGTACACAGCCCGGGATGTCATCTGGTCCCATGGATGCTGTATTGTTAGCTTTGGAGAGTGCGGTTTCTACCTGTGTGGCAGTAATTAACAGAATTTGGCAATCTTTTGGTATTGAGATGGGCCCTTTAGGGGGTGAGATGGGGGTAAAGTTGGCACTAAATCAATCTGCCAGGATATTGGCAATATCCTTGGGATCAGTATATTTAATGCCATTCTATTGTAGCTCAGAGCAGATCTGAGCATTGCCGTTAAGATTCTTGACATAACTATAGAATGCTGTAGTGAAAGAGCTCTGCACATACGGCAAATGCAGGGCCAAACCAAATCAGGAACAACACACAAATGGCCAGCACTCAGGTGTAATGGCAAAAAATCACAAAAAACTCCACCGCCAATCATGAGCGGACAGGTGATCCGCTGTGGTGACCCCTAACCGGTAAAAGCCGAAAGAAGAAGAAGCTGGGGGGACTTTTCCCACCAGGATTAAATGATCATCTGTAGTAATATATTTTCTTCTTTAAATGTTATTTCATAATTTTTGTCCTATCTGCATGTTTTACACTTGATCAAAGGAAGTGATGCTGTTGATTTGAGGGGGGGGGGCTGTTTTTTCCATTGGTGGATGGGACTATTTATGGAGAGATGTCATTATTTCCTTCATGGTATTCCACTGATGAAGGCGGTTGTGCTGAAACCGGTAAGGAGAATTAAACTTTGTCTTGCCTACCATATGGCTTAAGTTTGTGTTTTTTTTGCCATTACACCTGAGTGCTGGCCATTTGTGTGTTATAACTATAGAATGGCTTATGGTTGTCTTTGGAATCTTTGGCAATTTTATTTTCATAACTAGCTTTTGAGGATTTTATGAGGGATCTCAGCTTCTTACTGAGGCTGATAAGGGAGTTTTTGCATCCTAGGATTTTCCTCTTTTCTGCAACAGTTTCTTCCTTCTGTTGTATAGTTTGTTTATGGCAGGGGACCACCAGTTTGGCTTCCTTTTTTTGGAGGAGAGCATCTTGGTTCTATTTGGGATGGCACGATTCGTGCACTAGTGGATGTGCTCGTACAGTGCCTTAATGTAGGATTCAGCAGTCGAACTTTCAGACCCTGTCTGCTTGGGTGCCATGAGGTTTGTCACTTCTGACTTGAGTAGCATGAAGTTGGCCTTTGAGAAGTTTTTTACGGAGGTTTCCTTACCGGGGGTGGGAATGGGATGTGGATGTCAAGGGTGATTTGCTTATGGTCAGACCTGACCAAGGAGGGGGTGACCACTGGTGTAGAGCATCTATCTCCCATGTTGGTAATGACCAGGTCCAGGATATTGGAGCCCCTGGTGGGACAATGGAGTAGTTGATCCAGGGCATTGGAATTTATGAATTCCAAGAACCATTGGAAAAAGGTGTTGGTACCCAAGTAGTTTTCCCAGTTAATATTTATTTTTATTTATTTACATTTGTTGACTGGGCTAGTCTAACTGGATATATGTCCATTTTCAGTAGAGGCCCAGGGAGAAAAGCTCCAACCAGTAGCAGAGACAAGTTTACAATATACAGTAAAAAAGTACATCTATTTAAAAAACACATTGTTTAATTTGAGGATAAGATACTTATAAAAAAAAAAGAATTCAAAAATAATAACATCGTGTTTTTTTTTTTTTTTTTTTTTTTTTATAAACTACAAGAGCTGTTTTCCCTCCCAAGGTACTTTGCAATGTTAGGCTTAGTGCCTACAATTAATTTCTCCTTATTGACAAGGAGAGCTGAGTGCTTGTATCAGTTTCAGGCTTCCTAGTGCTTTACAGCAGGTTCTAGAGAAAGTGCTGAGGTTCAGATTTTAGTGCTACTACTGAGAAACCAGCTAGTTCTAAGGGAAAATATGAAGAGCAGACTTTCTGGCACCTGGAATAGTTTAACCATAGCCCTGCGGTGCTGCATGATGCAAAAAATGTGCAAACACATGCATTTTTAAGCCAGAAAGTTGAAAGGGATAGAAATCAGCCCAAAAAAGGCTAATAAAATTACAATTTCAGAGCTGGAAATGACTCCTCTAGTGTTAGATAGGCAGTACAATGCTCACCACTCCCACTGGTAAGCAGTAGGACTTCCCTCTACCACAGCAAGGTCTGGATAGCTCTGAACACAGAAAATAAGGTCCAGAGGCAAGCAAAGCCTGGGATCTGGACTGGCTAGGAAAGGTGGGAAACAAGCAAACAACATAGTATTTTTTTGTTGAAGCAGGCTAAACAATGCAATAATACAGTAAATAAACACAGAAAAGGCTACCACACATGTGTAGTCCTAAACAGTAAATGCAATTAAAACTCTACAAAATTAGCAATTTAAAACTTTTTAAATGAAGCAAGGCAAATGCACAACTGAAAAACGATTTAAGGCAGTAATATAACAGAATAAATAGCTACTCTACATATACTGAGAAGTCTATATATACAGTAAAGCAGCTAAAACACACAAACAATTCATATGCAGTACAACCTAAAGCACTTGAGTTGTAGCAGTATTAAGACAAATACAGTTTTAATAAATGCAGTAAAATATACTCTATATTTCCAAAATGTTTGAGAAGCACAGTCAGAACACAAGGAGATTCAGGCAATTTCTTTTTTTGTTAAAGAAAGGGAGGAAAGGAGAAACAGAAGGCCTTCCCAGATGTTCTCTCTGTATTAGGTAGAATGAGCTAATGACACTAGACTGGGAGGAGTGTCCCAGATCAAATTTACAATAGGGGCAGGCAACTGTAAAGCCACCAAGTAAAACAACAAGACACCAACAGTCCACATGACACTGGCGTGCCAGTACTGGGGGACTGGAACCTGTGCAAGTTCCACTGTTCAGGAGTCCTTCCCATGAAGGATCTCTGCTGTGATGTCTCCTGACATGGGATGGCAGACCATGCTACCTCTAATGTCACAGATGCAGACAGTTCTGCCTATCAGGGTCATCCTATGAGGCCACACATTCCACTGGCCATGGATAAAACTACAGGACAGTAAGAGTGACACTACACTCCTCACGGAGGTTGGTATGGTATCAATTTGTGTCACCATAGACCTCTTAAGGGCTAGTATTGTACTGTCACTGAATTCTATTGTCTCCTAGATGTACTGGCACTCTTGTGAGACATCCTTATAGAAACTAAGCAGCACACCAATGATCTTCATGTTGGTATGGAAACTGAGCAGCACACCAATCATCTCTACGTCAGCACACAAACATGATTAGATAGAGACTGTGCCCAGATTTTATCCAGTGCTGCCTGTATATCTGAGGCTGAATGGCACTAGGAGCCCTTGGTAGGCTGCTGCAAAGTGAGTACACACGCACACACACACACATTGAATGTAGTGCACACAACCAGTATTGCAGCTCCACAGAGAACACTGGTGGTGGTCTCAATAATAGGGTGCACTCCTTCACAGGAAGGTCATGTGCCCATGCTGTGAAGCTGCTATGTCATCTGTAGGTGAGGCCACATTTTCATTTTGCAGAAATGGCAGGAGGGGTAGGACCACTCAGTAAGGAAACATAGAGAGCTAATTCATACTAAGACTGCGATTTCAAGCTCATGTTGCCATCATCAGTAGAATCTGTGTTGATACCAGCCTAAGGCTGATGTCCTTCCTTAGCATCTACAGGTATCAACACAGCACTGACCTATCCTGTGAATAGACAAGACATAACTGACTGAATCTTACTACCCTGCAACACCAGTCTTTGTAGTGTGTATGGAAATGGCAGTTGGAAACATGTAGGTGTGAAATATACAGGTGTGTGCCAGTATTCCTTTGTATCTGAACCCCTGATGCACCCATAGGGGAACATATGTGTAAATACCTGTATTCTGCCTATATTCTGCATGAGTAGTGTTGCTGTATAATAACTGGGTATGGGTAATAATCTGGTTGAGATATTTAGGTTTGGCCACTTCACAAACCTGTGTCCACTCCTCCTGGTATCACATCTGTACTTTCCTTATCTTCATGAAGGGATGATAAGAATGTCACATCATTTTTGACACTTGCACTGGGAGGTAGTCTCTTTCCAGTTGCTGACTTGTCATCTGTTATCCTGAGTGACTTTTTTAACTGATATGTTTCTAACATTGCTGCATTGTGCAATCCCTACATGCAACATTCCCATCACTGCCACTATGTCCTACACACTGTGCAGTAAAGCACTAAACACTCCCTCTCTGCAGTAGGTATCACCCATTGATCCTAAATGCTTACTTAAAAACAACATTATCAGCTCGGCTAAAGTAGTTTAACCTCTGCCTTCCATCATCCATGGAGGCTATGACTACAGCTAGGAAAGGAGAAGAAAACACTTGTAGACCAGTGATAAGTGGGAACAGCAGCCTACCAATGGGAAACAGTAGGTCATCTTGGCTACTGACAACAGTACAGGGTTGGAGAGAGATAACAGGACAGTAGATGCCCCAGATATGATAGGGATATCACAGTGGTAACCAAGAGTCCCACTTATATAGCTGGGGGAGATAAAGAAGTGCATGACTGTATAGGTGGAGAGCAAGCTTCATAGACAACATGGCTACACAGTGAGGCTAGGTTACAGTGCATAGGCAATGTTGTGCCAGTTTCCTCTGTGGACATCAACTATAGGTGTCCCCTTGTTATATACCGGAGATTGAAATTACACTATTTTGAAATCAGGTAGTAGATGGACACTAATGCAAAAGTGCACTTCACCAAAAGTGCACTTGAGCAAATGGTTACGGACCTTAGGGTTAGGGCTTGGGTTAAGGATAGTGGATAGCTAGTAGGGCTATTCACTATCCTTAACCCAAGCACTAACCCTAAGGTCCATGACTACCGCAGCACAGTGGTGGAAATTGTATGTCCTCCATGGTGCAGTAGTCATGAACCTATGTTCTCCACTGTGGTGCAGTAGTCACGGACCTGAGGTTAGGGCTTGGGTTAAGGATAGTGGATACCTAGTAGGGTTACCCACTATCCTTAACCCAAGCCCTAACCCTAAGGTCCGTGACTACCCCACCACAGTGGAGGACATTGCCAGTTCGTTCCAGTGGTGTTCGTGAAAGTGGGCATCTACTACCAGATTTCAAAATAGTGTAATTTTGATCTCCGGTAGTAAACCCATATATATATATATATATATATATATATATATATATATATATATAAGTTGGACAGGTGAATAGACAGCTGGGCAGGTCTGGTTGTTGTTGGCTATCTTCCCACAAATACAATCATGTAATCATGTATGTATATATTAAATGTATGAATACATGTATACGTGTGTGTGTGTGTGTGTGTGTGTGTGTGTGTGTGTGTGTGTGTGTGTATACATATATATATATATATATATATATATATATATATATATATATATATATATATATATATGGGTGTGGGTAGGCTCATCAAATGGTGCTTTGACTGACATCAATTTAATTGACACAGCTTGGTGCCCTACATTGTATCATAGCACTGTGAGACATGGTGTACTTCCTCTGGGCTCTGTACTCTGGAAATGCTGCTTCTGGGCTTCTATTTAGAGTTTCAATGTGCTGCACGAATGCTACTCCTGCTGCTGCTGGCTGTCTGCATGTTTTGTCATCTAAGGTGGTATCACAGCAAGAAAAGTTCCAAATAAGAATGAGTTTTCTGTGAATTTATGCAGATGGGACTACATTCTGATGATATCTATAAATTGTTGTGTTTCACTGAAGTATAACAGCAACATAAGTTGTAGATAGGTTCTACACCATGCAGCTTGCATGTTGTACACAATCACATCCCCTCGTGCATGCTGGCTGTGCACCTACAGGCCTCATGCTTCTTAGTGGTACCAAGGTATGCTACATATGATTCAAATCACAGCCTGCCATTTTGCTTAGCTGAATGTCTGTGTTGATGGGTGTCAATCTAAGTTCCCCATGTTGAGTGTCTTCCTTTTTGCAAAGAAAACCAAGATCATGTTTGTGCACCTTGTACAGCCAATTGAAGGAGCAGCTACTGGGACCCCCTGCTTGCCCATTTCATCAGGTGAATGCCTGGAATGACTTGGTACAGCAGTTGACTATGTTAATAATGCAGGCACTATTATGACGGCCTGCAATGCCACTGTGCTGGAGATCTCCAAGTGTGGAAGGAAGAGGGAAGGCAAGAGCACCTGAATGGTATTGCATTCCATTCTGTTTTTTTTTTAAATTTATGTTTGGCCTTTCAGGGCAGTGTTCCTAATAAGATAGCCTCCTCTGATGCATACTAGGATAAGAAAGGGTGGCAGTTTGGGTGTCGTTATGTGTGGCTTACGTGCTTGTTGGTTGCTATTTTTGGGGAACTAAAGTTATCCAGCGTATTGACTGCAATCACCACTGGTAATCCTGAAACTAAAAAAAAAAAACAGTCAGTTCCACAGCCAAGACCAGAGTAACAGATTTTGTAATAGATGTTATTACACTGAAACACTCAATATTGAGTGCTTTCATCCAAAACCGAGTTAACAGAAAATGGGCTTCATCAGATGATAGACATCTATTACAAAATCTGTTACACTAGTCCTGTCTGTGGAAATGACTGTTTTTTTTTCAAGATTAGCATTGATACTGTTGTAGCATGTGGTTACTTGTGGGGCTGAGCATTTGCCTGTGCATGTGTGGGGTCATGCCCACCATTTCATGCTTATGCATCATTTCACATAGCCATTTGACATTGCTTATGTCTCAGTCCACTGACATCATTTTAGGCTTCAGGATCATTACATACACGAGGTAGAATAGCTGATTTCACAGCCTACAAGCACTATGTCAGGCTTCTGCTTTACTGCACATACATGTATAGCTACATCCTTGCCCTCCTGACTATATCTCCCCCACACCATTGTGTGATGGCTGATATTGCTGCTTTGTATTTCAGCACGGGTAGAGTCAGCGGAGAATGCTGGTGGCAGCAGGGACTTTCAACATAGCAGGGTGCATGAGCATACCTCTTAACCTCTCAGTCCAAGAAATTTGGACAAAGCCAGACAGAATGGGGGGGGGGGGGACAAAGGCTCAAAAATAGGGACAGCATTTAAGTATTCCTCCTATAAACTTAGAAGGTTGCTAGAATAACAGGTTTTACATTATAATGTATTTTCTGAAAGATATAAAGTCTAAAACTCAAATGTTTTTCATTATTTAATATTATTTAGTGACTTCAGTCTTCAATGATTTGCCAGAAAAATCACACATTTTATGAGGAAGAGACTAAAACTATGAGGCAAAAATCTAGACATTCTGTGAAAATCTGTACAGTTGAGAGTGTATGTGCATGAGACTGTATCTGCTCATGTGTACTTATATAGTTTGTACTGTCTGTGCAGTACCTTCATTAATGGAGCCCTTCCTTTCCTTTTTCCCATCTGCGAGTCATAATGGCATCACTGAGCTGCAGGTACACCAGCACTGCCTTAAGCTGCCACACAGTATGACCTAAATGCAATAACTGAGAAGGGTAAAAGCATGAGAGTGCCTTAGCAGCAGGATGAGTTCTCCATCCCAGGTAGGTGTTTCTCCCTAATAATTTCCCTGGCTCAGCTGGAGATGGAATGGGTGGAGGAGATGGCTTTGGCCAGGCATTGATACAGTGGCTTGCAGATTATCAGCTCCTCCTGCAGCAAACTGTGGATATTCTAAACGGGCTGACATTCTACCACTCATCCACTAGAGCAAGAGTTAGCCAATACTGATAGCCACCCGCTCCCAGGGCCTCCATCAATTTGGTCACAGTAACAACCGTATGGATTAAACAGAGGCTGCAATGCTGCCCGTACTACACACTAGCCTTGAGCATTTGTCGGCTCTGTGTTTGTCTGCTGGGGTGTATCCTATGTGATCCCCTCCCAGTGTGTGCTATTCTACTCCTCTTTATCTGTATGGTTTCATATAAACATTGCACCCTTTGACTGCCGCATGCATTTCTCTTTTGGTTGGTATATATCTTCTTTCCTACTTTCATCCCACATGCTCGCACCTTAGTACGAGTTCTTGTACACTTGTGCAGTGCAACACAAGAATGTTGTATTGCCTTGTTACGTAGCTTTTCTTCTGTATCAGTCAGCTGAGATTACAAACTTTCTGTTTTGTTTCATATGTTCTTACTAAAGAATAGCTGACTATCAATGCAACAAATATCTGCTTAGTTACCGATGCCTGCTTTACACAACAGTGCATTTTTACAGTGTGCACAAGACTTGTACAGCCCTATAAAACATCGCTATGAATCCTGGCCTGTATTAAATTTTGCATTACACTTTGCACAGAAATGCCAATATATCCCTAAATCTAGCAAAGTACACGACAGTTTCATGTTTCCTATTTACATGGCCTGTAGGCCTTCAAGCCATTGCACTTATATTGATGCAGCTATGAATATATTGCTAATATTCATAACTCCTTCAGCCAGCAACAATTTATATTTCTACTTGTAATAATTCTCTAATACATCTTAGATGTATAATTGTTCAAATGAATGCAGGACTGCCAGCGATAATGCATTTCAGCATGCTTCTTTTACTGAAACAAAAAAACTTGCACTATCCCATCCCAAAAGTAACAAGTTTTTGACCATGTATACATCAGAAATATGACCAATCAAGTGAGGAAAGAATTCCTAGGAAAGTACACTGGCTGCACTGCCTGTAGTAAGTTTCATCACTGATGTATATTTAATTAAGAACTGCCTTTAGGGATGCACCTCAGCAAGTGCAAACTTTAATGTAAAGATTACATCATGACAATAATTACCAGGTTGATTGGGTATACCTCAGATGTATGCTGATCAAGTGAAAGAACAGCTGTCAATATTAATGTATTTCAACATGTTGTGCAATCTGATGAAGTGAAAGCATGAACATGCACAGTAATCTATTTCTAACAGTGACAAATACTGGCTGCAACTTGACCCCATTGTAGCTGCATTTTGACTGGGTACATCATCAGTGTATTTTGATCAAGTGAAAAAATAATGAGTGCCCATTGTTATGCATTTCATGATACTTCATTCAATGCTAACTCAGTCTCCTGCTGTTTTCTAGTATCTTCTGGAATATTTACAGGCAATAATCCAAATTTTTTCAGTTGTTTGTTTGTTCTAGAAATGTCTGTAAACCTTAGTGTATATATGCAAAATTGATGTATTAAGGACCCTGTATATATTACACTGCATCTATGTGTTATTTCTCTGTTGTAATGTTTTGATATTTTGTACAATTGTCCTACTGTAAATGTGGAGACCCCCCCCCCCCGGGGGGCTCCTCTGTAAAAGGAACTGTATCCAGTTGGACTTTCCCAGTAAACAAGTGTAAAATAAATAAAATAAACAAAATAATTTCCTCTAATATCTCACAATTGATTTTCAGACAGTGCTTTATTAAATGGCATGACTCACCTGAAAAATAATAGCCGTTTGTTCCTTGAACCATAGCCAAGGAATATCATATTTCGTTGAAAAATCTAATAATATTGTAAAGACCCCTGATCAAAAATGTCTCATCATAAATTTTAAGAACAGAAATATCTTCCACACAGTGTTGCAGTAAAGCCTATTTTAATAATGTCTCAGTTACATTAGCAGGTCTAAACTGTATGCCTATTCTCTTTCCTCCATTAACCTTAAATATCTGCAGTGGACAATTTGACCAAGGTAAGTTATTTTCCAATTAAAAAGGTTTATTTGCACTTTCATTCTCTAAATCCACATCACAAATGTTTTTCCACTTATCTGGAAAGGTGAAATTCTCAGTGGCTTCAGGTACTTGATCCAGAATGCATGCTGATTTGGAATTGCTTTAGTGAATAAACTGAAGTACAGTGCATTCATTCTAGATTACAAAGTCTCTTTTTTTTGCTGTGTAATTCAGTCTGTGCAGCTGCCATCACATTGTATGATGTTCTGCCTCCTTGGTGTTGACTATGGAAAGGTTGTCTTGCATATCCAGTAACACTTACATCACATCCAGACTGTTCATCCCTGCAGAATGGTACAACCTGTACATCACTCTCTCCTTGGGGTTCATTCCCAATTATCTCTATCATAAAACTCCAGGACATGTTGGCATAGTCATCTTCAATACTAGCAGTTTTTTTGTATATCCCTATGTGCCAAGACTCCTGTATGAATTCATTGATTATACCTGCATTCTCGACATCCAAACTTACATCAACAGACTTCATTTTATTTTCATTATTGAAGATGTATCCTTTCTCTTTACCAGCAATTCATTTACACTCTTTCCTCTCACTCAAACTCAAGTGAAACAAAATCCATTCTAGTCCTTCTCTGTCCTAAAAGTCAAAGATACTTCTTTGTAAAAACAGCTTAAAATTATTACATAAAAAGATCAGATAAATTCAGCATCTTCAATAAATATTTCTTTTTACATGCACATAAACATTTTTGTTTACATTTACCATACAGACTTAAAACTCTGTACCCCTTTTATTCATCCACTCATTCAGCTATATATGAAACATTAAATATTTCGTAATATCATATAATTTTACTAATTGATTTAAATAATTTCACAAAATCCACCGATCCAAACAATCCATCATCTAGAAATTTGTTTTACTTTTCTATATTTTCTTTATTTTTTCAAACTCTCACACAGCTAATCATTAAGTTGCTCCTGGAGCCTCATTCAGCAGGTCTACCAAACCAGAAAACCTGCCTCAGACTTTCTCTGATCCATATTTCAGGCCATTGTGAGGTGATCAAGGAAACCTTGAGCAGCCTCATATAGGTGACTAGGATATCTTTATTATGTCTAAGTTTCCAACCTTTTACACATACGTTTAGTGTCTCAGAACAAATCTGCAATGCATTTGCCCCGTATTGTCTCACCTAGGTGGTGACACAGCCAATGTCATGTCTTTCTAATGATATGAGTCACCCTCTATGCTTTCTACCTTCAGTGGACATCAACCGCAAGGTGCATCTGAGAAAACATCCTCTCCCAAGGATGGGCATACCCATTCTTCCCTCATCATTACCTCAAATGCCCAAGTCGCTAAGAGAACCTGGGGAGTTTGCACTGCAGTCAGGACATTCTCCCTCTTTCCCACAGTGCTGGCTTACTTATCTATTATTTCTACCTTGTTCTGTTTACTTTTATAACCACTGTAATACATCATATCAAATTTGCATTTGCTATATTTTTCCAGTTTAAATATACTATGATTTTTTTTTTCAGAATTGTCTTTAACCCTTCTACAGTTAAAAACACATGCTCAGTAGCACATATTTTCTTTCTTCACATTTTATATTTCATACTGCTTTTCACAGGCGATTACATCTCCCAAATAAAGTCGTTCCTTTCTCATATTTCTTTATGCATTCTTCCCTTTTCTTGATTCCATCTTTTTCCTTACATTCAAATTCATGTACCTGTTTTCTGAGTAATAATTCACCTTTATACCCGTTTTTTGTCTTATTCTGAGTTTTCTAACTCTAATTTCTACATATATACTCTTGATATTCCTTAACATCCTAACTTTCTAATAGTATTTTTTATATATTTTATATATTAGCCTACCTGATATACTTTCCTCCTTCATCTTCACTTTACTCATAACATATAATGTACCTAAAAGCATTGTTCTGTATCTTCCTTTGATATTACTTTATATAACTTATATTCACATATTACCTTTCAGAATTGCTTAATTTAGAGATATATTTCAAATAAAGTCACTCCATTCACATATTTCCTTAAACATGTCTTTACTTTCTTAACTTCTTCAATTTCCTTAGATCCAAACTTCTACATACATTTTTTTAAGTTATAACCCATTATTTTATACAATCCTTTCCCAGTTTCTTTTAAATTATCTACATCTAATTTCCACATTGAATCTTATTAGATATTCCTTACATTCTACTGTTTTTTGTTTCCCCTTTATATAAACTCTTCCAGTCGTCATTATATTTTCATAAATTACTGTTGAATATATTACTGTTTCATCTTAATTTTACCCATACCAAAATAGATATGCAATGAAACTAAACACCCAGATAATATAATCTCAATCCACCTTTCTCTTTCTTATCTTATATTACTATGTTTTTCAAAGGGTTTAATCATGAATCTTCATTAAAAAGTAGCACAATATCCATAATTTCCTTTTCTTTTTATCATACAGTAGCCATATAATCAACTTAAACTCTTCCATGAATTAAATATCATTTTTTTGAATAATTACATATCACTATTTTCC
Source organism: Protopterus annectens (assembly GCF_019279795.1). Classification (NCBI taxonomy): domain Eukaryota; kingdom Metazoa; phylum Chordata; order Ceratodontiformes; family Protopteridae; genus Protopterus; species Protopterus annectens. The sequence goes on from NC_056738.1 coordinate 502,802,132, forward strand.
ACATTTTTCCAAAAATGCTACTTAATACTTTAATTTACTTCTTTGTAAAATGCACTCCACCTAACCCAATAATGTATCTTTTCTCTTTACGTTTTCTTTATTCACTGTTAATCTCACATATCTTAATCTTATTTCTACTGAATTCATTTATTGTTCACATCTTATTTTTTTTCTATTAAAATTATATTATCAGGATGAACCAACATCTGATGAACCAGTAACTCTTCACTACACTTCAGTCTTGCTTCTTTTAATTTTCCTTAATTTATGCTTCATTCAGTATTCATTACTAAATGTCATATCATTCAGTTTGAACTTGTGTGCCTCTCTCTCTCTCTCTCTCTCTCCTTTATCAGTTATTTTAATACTTATTCATTCCCAGTTAACAACTGAATTACCCATGAATTACTAGATGTTGATTTAAGCATGCTTACAACCATCTGTCCAAACCCATAATATCTTCGCATATTCTACAGCTTTTCATTTCCCAAATTGTCATAAACTTTTTATATATCGCACACTAACAACTTAACTTCCTCTTTCTTCTTTATTATTATGTCCACTACTTCTTTGATTAATACCAGCATTTCCTTTACCTGATTTTTGGTAGAGTATACATTCCCTTAAACAGAATATCCTTAATGCCTTTTTTCACTCTAACTTACGAAATGTGTATTGCGATTTTATAATCCATATTCCACAAAGGAAATCAGCCTCCAGTTTCCAATGCCACTCTTATGCCTCCTTTTTCCAAATAGATATTACTACTGTTGCCAATATTTTGACATTTTGAATTACACACTCCTAACATTCATTTAATACATTCACAAAACTTTCCACTTTTTTCACTAGTGTTTCTTTTAATTGATAACCTAAACTTTCATTACCTGGCAAACTATTTTCAATTTTCATACTTAATACATTATTCAACTTTTGGAAAAATTTACTATTTTACTAATTATTTTTCCTCTTCTTTCTTATAAAACCTATTCTTATACTCATAATTCCTTTATTTCTTTCTGCTTATACTTCTTCAAAACTGCATCATCTTATGAACATTCATTCATAAAGGTGTAACTTATCACGTCTTTCTTTTAAGAAAAAAGTTCTGCCTTTTAATCTGTTTCATGTTTTCCCTCATTTTATATATATTTTATATCACTTTCTTATAATATAAATCATGTTGTCTTTTATCCATTTTTATGTGTTGTAACCACAATTCTGTACTCTTTTCTTCTTTCTCTTTTTGTTAAATAATCATTACTATACTTCTCTTTTAAAACAGCCCTGCCTCTGTCTTTCTGTCCATTCCTTGTGAAACTCTCTCACACTTCTATGATCCTCCTTACCCAATCAGCAGTTAATATTTTCAGACCTTTCCCAACCTTAATTACTTCTTCATTAGTAGCAAACAAACTTCAGATACTGCATTGGCCTGTGAAACGTAATATATTATGCCACTTCTGACTGGTCTTTGCAACATTTATAGAAGATTCTGAATGAAGAAATATTCGCAGAAGCTGTACCATGCCATACACAGCCTACAATGAAGCATACAGAAGAACCCTCCCTAGAAGGCATACGAACAGCACTAAGGAAAATTAAGGCAGGTAAAGCAACAGGCTCAGGTGAAGCCACAGCAGATATGATCAAGATGTTGGGTACATTAGGTGAAAAACAGCTCCTGATAGTACTCAAAGTGGTATGGTGAGAAAGGCTTATCCCCGATTAGTGGAGAATAAGCATTTTAGCGCCAGTATAGAAGCACAAATAGGACATTCACAACTACAGACAGTACAGAGGTATTACAGAAGAATCAAACTCCTGTAACACTACATGAAAGTGCTGGAGATGGTGATTAATAAATGAATAAGCAGAGAAGTACTGAATAAGGTGCAGAAAGAGCAGATGAGACTTAATTTTTGGTGAGTCGCCCAAATGTAGTTTTGCTGAACACAAACAAACTAGAAAATGTTCAACGAAGCTACTTTTGATGAACATTAGAACAACTTTTTTTTTGCAGGGGGCAAGCTTCCTGCACCCCCTATATGGAGAGACATCCCTCACACCCCTGAACTTATATATACCAACTCTGAGGTCACACAGCAGTGGATAAAAAGGCAAACACCACTGTCAGCGAAAGTAGTTTCTGCGAACAGTATTTATTCTTTTTGCATTCGCCTAAACTACCTTGGTTGTTGTAGCATGCTTCCTTCTGATTTAGATGAGGATGCAGTACAGCTGTCCCAATGTTTGCAGTGATACAGATAGTGGGGAAGTTAGAGATGGAAAACAAAGTTCTCCAACAGCACACACACCAATAATCACAAAAAAAATGCTGAAATGGCCTGAAAAAATGGAAATCTGAAGACAATAAAACCTAGAGATGAGGAAAGAGTCCAACCGAGTATTCCAAGACATAGAGAAAGCATAAGAAAAGGTCCCAAGAAAGATGACTTTAGCAGATTTGCAAAGATTTGACATCCCAGTGACTGGTAGAATTAGTGCAGGCTTTGTACAAGCATCCAGTAACACAAATGCAAACAATGTTTAGAGTCACTCAGAGATTCCCAGTGAGAGTGGGCATGCAACAGTGTTTAGCACTGAACCCACTCCTGTTCATACTGGTGATAGGCTACATTGTCAAACAGGTTAAATGGAGCCGATCACTAAAACTGCTGTATGCAGACAATACTGCTATATTTAGATTATATGGCACTACAAGCAGACTCTGAACAGAAACTTCAGCAAATGATAGCGGAATAGAATAAAAACCCGAAGGCACATGCAATGAAACTGAGTACAGACTAGACAGTGGTCCTTGCAGCAAATGGGCGAATCAGAAGAAGACGACGGAAACTGAGGTAGAAAAGAAAATAACGAAACAGCATAACAGCCTGGGAGGTGGGGTTGAGGAGAAAGGAAGTCTGAATGAGGAAGTCAAAGCTGCAGTCTGAGGTACTGCAGCCAGCTGTCATAACTGTCACGGGTAGTGTGTGATAGAAAAATGCCAAAGAAGCTGGAGAGTAAAGTATAAAAACAGCTGTGCAACCAGTGGTTGACAGTGAAGGCACAAGAGATGAGGAAGCTTTCTTGAGATGGGTAGGAAGGGCATCAGAGCAGAAGCTAAAGTAGCCCCTAAAATAGCCCCTACTGCAGCGAATGTCAAGGAGAACAAATTATCTTGGTCTGTCCACTTGTACAAGAAAGCAGAAGACAATTGCGTAAAGAGGATTTTGGAGAAACAGGAAAAAGGCAAGAGGAGATGAGGACATCCAACCAAGAGATGGATGGATGAACTGCGTGAGAGAAGCACTGCAACATGTATTGCTGTTGGAGAGGGTATGGGACTGACACTGACTTGAGAGATGTACTGATGACTGACATCATACCCAGTCAAGAGGTAGAAACAGGAAAAACTTCACTTTTAGTAAAGGGAATTGTTAATGGATTATTTTAGAGAGCCATATCTGTTAGATGATCCACATAAAGAAAATACTTTAGGGATTTAAATTATACTTAACTCTAACTGTGAAGTTTAATATGAAAAGTTGTTTACTAAACTTGCAAATGATGGTGTGTACAGCTAGGGAGTGGGTAGTTCTACTGACAAGGAGGTAACCTTGCATTGGTCTAAGGCAATAGTTGCACCTTATTTGGGAGCATAGCTTACACAATTGGAGGCCTTGCAAAATTATATTGCAAAAGAACATGCTGCCCAAAAATAAGAAATCTTCTAAGGCACATGTACAAGGAGCATTTAAAGAGATTTGGATTGTTTACATCAAAGGAGGGGATGAACAGACATAAAATGAGATGACAAGATTAATAAAACAGCAAATGGCAAACAGGACAGATAGTAACAGAAAAAAATAGATGGTGAAGAAGCTATTAATATGTTACAAATTGTGATGAGTTTATTAAATGAAATGAATTAAATATTCTTTTCAAGAAAGTGTGGTAGTCAGCCTCTACTCTCCATGTTTCTAAGGATAATTCTCCTTTACTTTAGAAAACATTAATTGTTGTCTGCTGTAGATAGAGAAACCAGCTGTTGTAATGGTTACCTGCCAAATTCCAGTAATTAGACACATTGTCTATTTTGCTTGCTCATGTATGTATACATATATATGTATACATATATCTATATCTAATGTATGCCTAATCTAGCTATCTATGTATCTATATATATATTAGTTTAAGTTTAAAGTGCAAGTGTTTTTTTTTTGTACCGGAACAGCGATTTTTTTCCCCTGGAAAAAAATCGTTGTTCTGTGTTTTCATATTTCTTGGGTTTCGAACTTCATGTTTCGATATTACATCGTTCGAACTCCTGTGAGTTTGACGATGTAGATATATATATATATATATATATATATATATATATATATATATATATATGGATTCACTTCAGAATCCCGAATTTCCGAAACATCAAATTTCATATGATCGAGACCATATGATTGATGTTTCGGAATATCGAAAATCCAAAATAAATCCAACTAAAAAAAAAAAAACATCTTTTTGAATATTTCTTTGGGGGGGGGGGCACCTCCCTACTTAAATGTACCAACGCAGAGATCGCACTACAGTGAGGAAAAGGGAAATCTCCCATTCTGCTCTATATGCAGATCTGGTCTTGACCAAATGAATTTCAAAGTTTTAGGATTTTGAGATTCTGAAGGGAATATATATATATATATATATATATATATATATATATATATATATATATATATATATATATATATATATATATTTGTTGTTGTGGCTTTCGGCTTTTTCCGGTTAGGGGTCGCCACAGCAGAACTCCAGTCTGCTAATGATTGGTAGTTGATTTTTACATGCCGAGTTACCAGCCCTGACGCACAACCTTCAATGAAGGTATACCCATTCACGCATGTCTCCATGCAGAAGACGCTCTAGCTGAGAATCAAACCGGACAGCGTCTTACTGTGAGGCGACAACACTACTCCAGCACCACCACCGTGGATATATATCTATATCTATATATATATATATATATGTGTGTGTGTGTGTGTGTGTGTGTGTGTGTGTGTGTGTGTGTGTGTGTGTGTGTGTGTGTGCGCATGTGTATCGATCTATTCTAAATTTCAAGGTGTCACAACATAGAATTTTTTATGGTCGAGACCATAAGATCGAAGTTTTGAAACTTCAAATTTTAAATTAAAAAAAAAATAAAAACAAGAAAATCTTTTTTTTTTATTTTATGTTTTTGCAGGGGGGAAACCCCCCCATGCACCCCCTGCAACACCTGCTAATTAAATATACCAAGTCCGAGATTAAGCTACAGCAAGGAAAATGATAACTATACTGTTCCACTCTGTACTATGATCTCTATTTAAATGGTTCCAAGTTTCAAATCATCGATCTTATGGTGTCGACCATAAGAAATTCCAAGTTTGGAAACTTATAAATTTAGAAGTAGACATGACTGCTGGATGGACTTTACACAGAGTATTGGCAGTATATAAAAAACAAAATGGCTAGATTATAGTTTAGGCACCTGGTAGCTTTTTGGTGGGAGGCAGAGATAATTTTCAACACAAAATTAAACACAGTTACATTTGTAACTGATGTAGCTGCAATATTGGCATTTTTCATGAAGTAAGAAAAGTTCAAATTTAAATCCTTTTATTTCTGGAAGTGCAAAAAAGCTGATAATAAATGAGGAAAATCAGGTAAATAGAACCTGTCGTACTGGGGGTCCTATGTACCTGTCGTACTGGGGGTCCTATGAAGTAGTACTAAAGAGGGAGTGCAGATTCACATTAAAAAGTGTAAGATATTAGACATAGAGTAGAAATGGACAGTAAACGTTGCTTTCTTCTTCTGTTCTGTCCTAGCACTGTATAATGATATAGGATGCAAAACATAAGTCATCTAAAAGAAAGGTAAAAAATAGGTTATCCAAGGAAAAAGACAAAGTATTCTTGTAATTAGAGAATTTGACAGAGAATCAAATGAACTGCCAGTTAATCAGCACTGTTAGGCTTTTATCCTAGCTGCTGGTAGGCTTAGTCACCATTTCACTCAATGGGCTAAATTTCTAAAGAGCTGCGCTCAGTGTAAGTGACTTATTATGGTATAAGTCCTGTATATAAACAGGCTTGCACAGGGGACCAGATTCCAAAACACATGCTCTCAGCATGCTCTTAATGTATGTTGTCACTTACACTGACAACAAGTCATTTGGTTTCAGGCCCATTGTTTTTACACACTAATTACTGCAGACTTTTTAAATATTTTATATAACTGTAGTAAAACAAGCATCACTGTTTGGGCTTGTGGATGTATTACTGTGAGGATACTGTCAAACATGAATATTTAATACTGTTAGTACAGCAAAGGTGGATCACACTTATGAGGAGCCCACTTATCAGATTTTTATTTATTTAACATTTGTTGACTGGGAAAGTCCAACAAGGACAGAGACTACTTTCAGTGGAGGCCTAGAGAGAAACGCTCCAGATGCATGTCTTTGGAATCTGGGAGGAAACCTGAGTGCCCAGAGGAAACCCACGCGAATGCAGGGAGGACATGCAGACTCTGCATAGAAGGCATCCCAAACAAGAATCGAACAGGACAGCCTCTTGCTCTAAGGCGACATTAACCTCTGCACCACTGTGCCACCCTTTCCAAAATGGCTATAAACTCTAAACAGTTGGACTGGAAAGCTCCAGAGGAATTGCTGATTATCAGTAGGAAGACAGAATGTTAATCTAAGCAAATGCAGTATTACATTCTGTTGCAGTTATATTGTGAAAGCATAAGCATAATTTCTGCTAAATGAATTAAGTGGGGGAACATAGGTTCATAGGTTCATAGGTTGGTACTAGGCTATCGGCCCTAGGGCCTATACAAGCCTAGCCATAACAATTCCCTGGCTATTTCTTCCCACAGTATTTACTTCCCTGGACCCATGTCTGGCAGGGCGACTGATGTGACCCCAGGGTGAATTTCCTATCTCCCATCCAATCATCAAGGTTTCTTTTGAAGAGGCCAAAGAGGTGCTCTGCTTGACATGTATGGGCAGTCTATTGCAGAGTCTGGGGTGTCTCTGGGTCAGGAACCTATCCTTCCAGCATGCTCTGTTCATTGTGATGACAAGGTTTAGATCCCTGGAGCATGTGTCTCTGAGGGACTGGGATTTCTTTAAGTGTAGCATGTCCAACAGCTCTGGGTATCACTGGATATCAGTGTCTAGGAAAAATGTACAGGTGTGAGGATCACAAAAAGGTATACTAAGAACTATCACACCAAAAGCAAAATTAAAACACTTAATGTAAGGACTCCAGAACACCAAATTTTATTTAAAACATACATTGGCTGAACCTGGGTATTACCTGCATGTAATACTGAGAAATATATTAATTTTATATGGAATAAGGTACTTGCTTTAATGTAGATATAATAGTAGCAACGTGGGCATCTGAGAAAAGTAGACACTATTGCAAACCATGACTAAATACTTCATAACTAATATGTGATATAAAGCGATACACTTTGTACCAACTCTGATTTGTAAATGTCTGTACCTAAAAAAGGTCAGTTGTGAACAGTGTTGTAACCTAGATACAAATAAATAAATAAATAAGAAATCTAGCAAAATATTGCATATTACTTTTACACGCAAAGCACCAAATTTTGAAATATGTTAATATACAAGTACTTATGAAGACAGCATATGTTTTAACATTAACAGTGCACTAGGATCTGTCATTGTTCTGCCTGCAATAAAACATGAATATGGAGAACAGTCTTCTGCTTAAATGTTATTAGCAAGCCAGTTAAGTCTGACCTTGAATCATAAATCAGCAAGTAGACAAAAAAGACACTTGTGGTGAATATTTCAGGAATTTCTGGAAGTGTGAACTTCATACATAATTCAGCTGCAATTTTTGACTGAGCGGTTATTCTGAATGTACTGCACATGCATCAGCACACAGCGTTAAATTGTTTAGCTATGCAATTCATATGCATGGTGGTTGCACTAAGTCATCTTGTCCAGAGCTATAAAAATGTTAGTCGAACACATCAGAAATGTGCACGTTTAGTGGTTTTGCACGGTTTGGACTTGCAATTGCTTGAGGAAAGTTTAGACTTAAAACTGGGGGAATTTCAGACCCAGATTAAGAAACACGATGACCCTCACTGGTTTTGGTCCAGTTAGTGATGAGACACGTCATGAACAGATTATCCTGTACTCGTAGATTCAAAATAAGATATCAGTGACAGAACACCCTGTAAAATGTTAGCACTTAATGTTATATTCAAGTCAAATACATAATATCACAAAGTTCTTTTCTCTGGGGATAGCAATTAATAACAGAGGCATATGATGAACAGTCATATGGGTTACAATGTAGCACAATGGAATGCTATACATATTAACAGAACACATTTTTGTAGCAATCTACATCTGTCCAGCCAGACAATCATTAGATTATAATTGCATAGCCATGTGGTATGTGACATTAATGAAGAGCTTACGAATGATGGCATTTGTATAGCATACTGTGATGCCTGCCGGCCCTAGGAGATAATACATAAAGGACCAAAATGCCATGGTGTGTTCTCATTTCTGCAGAAAAAGCTAGATAGTTCCATAATAAGGGGACTGCATGTATTGGGATACACAAAAATACTGAACAATTTCCTTCCTAGACATAGTACCATGTAGAATATAGATTGGACAGTTATGTTGCATAACAGTACAGCTTCTGACATAAGCATTTCAGAACTTGTCATATGTGAGAGACAACACCAACATAATGCTTACAGGTTACAGTCAAAAGAGTTTGACAAACATGGACAGATAAATTTCTGATGATCAGAAAATGTACAAAACTGGAAATGATATCCAGCTGGAGAGGAAACATTCTCCAACAGGGTATTAATGTAAAAGGAGACCCTAGTAAAAAGAAGTATGTGGCTTCAAGGCATCAAATTAAACCTCAGTGAAGCACAAATGGGGAAAAATGTTTCCATATTGATTAACCTTACTAAGCCTGACTTTTTTTTTTTTTTGTGAATGTCAGAAATTAAAATAAAAAAAGGAAACAGAAATAAAGCAAGTAACTGCAACAGCAGTTATACGGACTTTCCTTTCCTTTCCCCTTGCTAATAGCAGCACTTAGAGAGCTGCAGTAAGTGAGAAGTACATACATAAAAGTAATACAAGTAACTACAGCAGCAGCACATAGAAGTGTATATGTGTGTGTGTGTGTGTGTGTGTGTGTGTGTGTGTGTGTGTGTGTGTGTGTGCATTATTACTTATTTATATAGCTTACGTCAATTATATATCCTACAAAAAATTTCAAACATGAGGAACTATTACATCAGAAATATAAAAAGATATACTAATATAAAAAAAATACAAAGCATTTTGACAGATTGTCAGTTTTCTAAGCACAATAATGCTCTGAAGGCTGGGCATTATGGGGAAATAATGAACCAGCCAGGCATGGGGAAGCCCACTGCCTAAGACGCTGGTCCTCACGATAGTTGTGCACAGACAATTATATCCCTGTAATGTCCATTCTGTTGGGCAGCATGGCTCACCTACATTACAGTCTGTCTAATTAGTACCTACTGATGATCAGTGATTGTTTGTTTGGTACTTTCCTTGCATACTCCTACAGAGGAAGGAGTCCCCTGCATCCCTCTGTACTCTTAACATATTACAATATCACTAAATTAAACAAACCAATTAATATATATGAATCTGTGAAACTTTGTGCAGATTGTCATTTACAAATAAATAGGCTTTGAAACAGAAGCAACCGACAAAGTGACAACACACCAGGTGAAAGAGCCTTGATGGAATACAGACAAGATATTTTTATGCAACTATTTGGTGGGACTGGATGATGTATGATGATTTGTAGGATGCCTGTTCTAATACTTACATCCATGTATACACATATAGCCATATTAGATTCTTTCCTCTTTATAAAGAATGCACCAAACTGTTGCTAGTGCCAGTTTTTGACTGGGATCAACATTGACAAAAATACCACTAGATAACGTGGGTAAAGTCCTTCTTTGAAAGGGAACAGAAGTCATGTGGGTGCTGTCATCAAAGCCACCCCAGTTTAGCACCCATATCACTTATTGAAAGAGCCAGAATATCTTTGTTCTGCCCCCCCCCCCCACACACACACACGGGTTATTCATACAAAATATAATGGCTAAAGTGCTACCATGGTAATATAAGGCTAAGCTTCTAAAGATCCACAGAGATCAATTTACTAGTAAGCACCAATGAACACATAAATGTCCTTTGTTACCAATTAACTGGTAATACTTGAACAGTATCTACTGGCCAGAAAGAACTTTTGCAATCAAAAAATCTACAAATTATTGACTTCCTTTGAAGCTGCATAACACAATCAAAACACAACAGTGAAGCACATCCCAAAATGCAGGAATAAAACAGGTTTACTTTCACAATCCAATTAATGAATTAAAACATAAGTTATCATCAAAAAATCTGACCTTAAAGCTTGTATTTATATTCCAGTTATTTTAACAACGCAGCTGAAGATGTTAGACTACAACATGTGAATCACAGATGGCACATGGAATGACAGATTAATTTCCTAAGACGTATTTAGATATGAAGGTCTGAATACTACATAGGTATCTGAAATGAAGATGCAGAGAAAATTATGCTTGAATGATTTAGATTAGTTTATAAAAGTTATATTATCCCTGGAAAAAATTTAAAAATGTGGAATTTTGGAAGGTAAGATACACATAGGGCTACTTTGTGTGGGAGTAATGAACCAAAAGACAGAATTTCAAGACAGATTTCTTATAAACTCTGTAGAGGGTCAGCCAAATTATGTTATTCTTCATAATCATAATCAGACAGCTGACACTTCTTATAAGGTTTTATTTCATTCGCACAGCTAATATTCCTTTGGCTCAGGTCATTCAGTAACTCTAAAGGCCAGGAATACCCCCCCCCCCCCAAGAAAGCCCACAGTTTGCTCCATACAACCCCTTTAATTGTAATTATCATAGGCAGTGCTAGGGTACAATAAAATGTAGGCAAACTCTATATAATGGGTATTTTGAGGTCACTGAAAAGAAATACACAATGCAAAATATGTTCAGTCATTTTTTTCTCAAAACACCGCATAATATTTCACTATATTCATATGCAATGGTATTTGCCATAAGGTACAGTAACAGCTCAGGGCATCTGATCTAAAGGCATGATGGATACTGATGAATATTTTCTTTATTTACAGATGCAACTATTTCTTAAAAAGTATCGCACAGAATATTTGTTTGCAATGTAAGTAACGTAATCCAAAGCAAACCTGTGTCCACCATGACCAAAGTTACTGTTATCAATGAAGGACAAGTAACACTAATGCAAACAATGTAGAAAAGCTTAACAGAGTTGAGTAATATAGTTTACAGAAAAGAAATATTTTACTGACACCATAACAGAACCAACAGAAGTTGCTTAAAAGTCACCACCCATAATTTCGTATATAACAAAAAAATATGTATCAAGTAGTTGCAGACAAATGGGTGCTTGAACCCTAGTACTGAAGCCACCCTCATCAGTTGCCACAATGATGTACTTACGTGAGGTGGCCAAGCTAAAAAAGAAGGTGGTGGAATCTAAATAAGAATATGAATGAAGCACATTTCTGTGTGATTGAAGAATCAAAGAATCAAAAGTTATGGAACTGAAGAAATGAACCTATAAACTATGGTCTAGAGAGCACAGGAAGGATTCTGAATAAGAAGACATCTGCCTACTTATATGTGAGACTTACAGAACCAGAACTGTGAATGTAGGGCAAGTATGACTTTCCCAGGTGACATTTAATCAAATAAATCAATGTACGTGAACTGGTGGTGTTCCTCCAAAGTGTGTGTGTGTGTGTGTGTGTGTGTGTGTGTGTGTGTGTGTGTGTGTGTGTGTGTGTGTGTGTGTGTGCGTGTGTGTGTGTGTGTCTGTGTGTGTCTGTGTATGTGTGTGTGTGTGTGTTGTCCCTCCTGTCCCTGGGATAGACTGGTGCCCTCTTTTGTACTGATTGCTCTGCCTTGCATCCAGTGAGTGATGGCATAGTGTCCTGTTCCCCATGGTCCTGTATTGGCCTAAGTGAGTAAGACTGAATGAATAAATGAATATTGTAGAAACAAAATGAAAATCTTAGATTTATTTTTTAAATAATGTTAATTACTAAAAATAAAGTATTTCACGTTACAATTTTTAATAAGGAGGAAGGTGTTCCCCTTGAACCCCCCCCCCAATCCCCGTACCAAATATACTAACACTGAGACTGCACTTTGTTTTTTCTGTTTTTGGATTTATCAGTTTGTTGTGGAACTTGTATTCCTGTTTGGTTTCTGATGGAAAAAACAGCAGATGCTGGAAGTCCTATTGGGAGACCTTATTTCTGGTTTGAATGTCTATCAGCAACCTGAATTACCTTATTCAAGGACTCACTCAGTAACTTTCGGTTCTATGCAGTGGGTGGGCCATGGAGCCGAATGTGAGGATTAGTGGCTCTGTGGAAGGTCTCGGGCTTACCCAGAGTGTTGATCTTTCAAACATTTTTTCGGAGTAGAGATTTGGAGCTGAACAACACCATTTGAGGAACCATGACTTATCTGAAGGTGTTGGAGCTACCCTGAGTGTCAATTCTTCTGGGATTACACTGGGGCAGAAACTAGGGGCTGAAAAGCCACTTATGCATTCCCATGGCAATGGAATCAATGGAGGTTCAAGGACGACCAACAACAGTGGATTTAGGGAGGGGTCAACTTCTTCTTTCAACTTTTCACTTGCTGATTAGCTGACCCATGGTAATAACTGGCATTTTGAAGAAAGTACTCCCATGACAGATGGCGTACCAGTAGGAAAACAACTTAAAACTCTAAAAGAACATGTCTTCAAGTTTCAAAAGTTCCAACTTGAGAACTGATATCTGAGGGAATGTCTATGGCATGAAATCATTCCAAAAGGTCTAAGGTGTTGAAAATATCCAATCGGGCTGATCAAGGACTCACTCCTTCATTGTGAGTTATTATCTCTGTTTAACAGACATGGGTGTGAGTTACTAGAAGTGCTAATTAGGGAAAATGACAGTAAAATGACTGCTGTCGCTGAGACCATCAGTAAATTAGACAACATTTGCATGCAGACTTGTTGTTTAGTGCTTACATTGAACAATATAAGGTTATTTTTGCTGGTATTAATAAAAATATGGCAGAACTGCAACTTAAGAAAAACAAAAAGCTGCTCAGGGACAGAAAAGAGTATAATGTAGGGACAGCCTATCCTGCTCCCCCCGTTTATTTTAAAAATTCCAACAATGGGGGAGATATTACTGGTGAGGATGGGGATACTGGCTTAGTTGATTCCAACCAGTTGGACCAAGATGGAGGGAATTCCAACCATGACATCCCTTTTGATTACCCCCCTCTGAGGAGGTCCAAATGACTGAGGATGCAGATGGAGGGGCAACAGGATACTTCTGCCCAGAGGAACGAATACGAGTGGAACACCTATCACCCCAGGGGCAGGGGAGAGGGAGGGGGAGGGATTGGTAACATACAACCACATAGGTTGCAGCATGTCTATATTACGAAAGCAAAAATCCCTAAGCGCGAATACCTAAACGTTGACCCCCTTACGCCAAACCAAGAAAATCCCGAACGCACTAAACCGAGACAAAGAAAATATCGACCTATAATAGTCGGCCAACCCCACCACCCGCTACATACTACCTACCTAACTATGCACTATCCTTAACTCCTCCCTAGCCCTAAGGTCTGTAACTACCACACACTTCCCCTAAAAACAACTCCTTACGGAGCTATACCACAGACGGGCCAACCAAAAGAAATCGACATTTTGAACTTCGCGGTTTTGAACTTTTGAGTTTTACATACTTCGCGCAATACGGGTTGACGTCTTCATATTCGCCTAAAGGAATCTTCGCTCTCGTAATAGGAACCCGGTTGCAGCGCCATTTCTAACACCAGTGGGGACTTTAAAATGTATAATTTTAGTGATCTTGATGTTCCCAAGGCCTGGGCGAATTTATTTGAAAAGGGATTGACTTATGTTCCAGCCAGAAGGGCCAACATAAGATGAAACCTTGATAAACTTGAAATTATTTGTGAGAAAGGTCAATTTTAATTTTTTGCTTCCTGATAATGGTTTGAGTTTAAGACTTAGTAATAATTGCAATCGCTTAAGCACCTTCAACCCCCCTTTACAACCGGCTGTACAGATGTTTGAAAAACTGTGTGAATATGATATTAGAAAACTGTTTTCTTTTCCTACAAGGGAAGGGTGCAACCTTAATAAGGATGAAAGGGATATACTTAAGACTGATACCTCTAATAAAGACATCAGGGTAATGAAATCGGATAAGGGTGGGGGTCTTGTTCTGATGTACACCAATGATTATGTAAACAAAATGTTAACATTGTTGTATTCTGATACCTATGAAGAGGTATCCTTAAATGAAATTAATTTAGCATACAGGTGCTTAGACATGGTGTTGTACAGTTTGCTAATCAATAAACAAATTGATGAGAGTGAGTACAAGTTTCTCAGTGCCACAAACACTAGGACCCTCATCATATTTGGGATTCCAAAAAATACACAAGAATTTTATGGATCCACCTCTATGTCCAATTGTGGATACAGAGGCATCCAATATGTTCCCCTTAGCAAAATGTATTGATTTCCAACTAAAAGGGGTAGTGGAGAAGTTTTCTTTTATGTTAAAAGACTCATGGGATTTTTTGGGAAGAGTCACATAGAAGTTGTACCATGATGCCCTGTTGTTGGTAACTATTGACATCAAGGATTTATTTTCTGTCATTCCCCTCAATATTGGTGTGGAATGGTTCTATAGTTTTTTATGTGACTACTCTGACATAGGACATATGAGAATGTTAACAATCAGAACCCTTATGGAGGGGGTTTTAGAGAACAATTTCATCATTTTTGAAAAAAAGTTGTTCGAGCAGAAATGTGAGTTAGCAATGGGGGCAGCTTGTGCCCCCATTTTTACCAATGTGGTACTGGCATACTGGGAAAAGACAAGGTTTTCACCTCTAACTTTTGCCAGTGCTGGTCTCTATATGGCCATCTTTGGATGACATTATTATTTTTTGGCATGACACTAGAGAAAATTACAGGAATTTTTCCTATTTTTGAACAGTTCCACTAGCTTCTTGGAATTTACCATGAATGTTCAGAATAAACAAATTAATTATTTAGATGTTACCATAATTAAGAACAGGGCACTTTGTTTAGAAAGCCAACATACTCCAACACATTATTGCATTTCAACAGCTGGCACCCCCTTCCCCAGAAGAAATATTTGGTGAAAGGACAATGTGTTACATTAGCCCGGACAGTGAGTGATGAAGCTATGTATGGTGCGGAATGTTGGAAACTTTGGGAAATGTTGTTCAAGAGACGGTACCCTTATTGTACCTTGATGGTATTTTTAAAGAAATAAATAAAAAAAGTGACAGAGGTATATACACCACACTGTTGGGAAGAACTGGTGGTGCCATTGCAACTGGTAGGTCTGAAGGTGGTAGATTAGACCAAGATAGTATTCATGCCATTGGTAAGGCCTTGGTACTGCCTTTTAATTTACATTTTGACCAAATTAGGTCCATTATTGTTAGAAATTGGAACGTGTTTGCCATCGATGATGTCAACTTCCATAAAGTGGGAGAAAAACCAACTGTTGTGTACAAAAAGGACATTAGTCTCAAAACATTATTGGAGGGGCCCCTCCCGTGAGGGTTGATAATGGGGGGATGGTCAAATGTGGTCATTGCAGGCAATGCAAATATATTTTTGAAGATACTAGCCTGGCATTACAAGATTATGGGAAGACTGAACTGTCACATAAATACTATTGAGGCAGTAGGGGAGTTGTGTATGTGGTTAAGTGCCAGGCCTGTGAAGGATTTTAAATAGGCAAGACGTAAAGAGCCTTTAGGGACCGTATTTACCAACACCAATATTGCATTAGTAAAAGGGATGACAAGAATGCTTTATCTAAGCACATTAACTGCACCCTAGCCATTCTTTTAAATTCACAATTATCGATCATAGGTTCGAAGGTTCATAGGTAGGTACTAGGCTATTGGCCCCAGGGCCTATATAAGCCTAATCAAAAAGGTATCATGGCTTTCGCCACACAAGAAAATTATTTTCCTGTGCCCCTGTCAAGCAGACCCACAGAAGTGATCCCCAGGGTGAATTTCCTATTTCCCATCCCATCATCAAGATTTTTCTTGAAGAGTGCTAATGAGGAGCTTTGTTTGATATAGATAGGTAGTTTGTTCCAGAGTATGAGAAGTCTCTGAGACAGGAATCTATCCCTCCAGCATGTTCTGTTTATTGTGGTGACAAGGTTTAGGTCCCTAGAGCGTGTAGCTCGGAGGGACTAGGATTTCTTTAAGTGGAGCATGTCCAACAGCTCTGGGTTTGACATAGCTTTGTATGTTAGGCAGAAATCTCCTCTGAGTAGGTGATATGCAATGGAGTAAAGCTGGGGTTTTTTTGAGACAGTCTGCATAGGGCATCTGTTTGAGGCTGGTAATCCTCTTTGTGAGGTATTTCTGCGGCCTTTCCAGTTGTTGTAGATGTCTTGTGAGGTACATACTAAAAGGGGCATTGTACTCTATAATGGGTCTAATGAGTGATGAGTAGAGGGGAACAATGACCTCTTTTTTCCTGGATGAGAAACCTTTTGTAATGAGGTGTGCCACGTAGAAGGATTTCCTGATTACTGTGGTGATGTGATTATCAAAGGAGAGACTACTGTCCACCTGTGTCCCAAGGTCTCTTATCATACATTCAGTGTTAAGTAGACTACCAGCTATGTGGTAGTTCATGGGTCCAGATTTTTCACCAAAGAGGATGACAATGCACTTTTTGGCATTGAGCTTGAGGCCATGGCTTTGACACCAGGCATCTGTCTCAGTGAGGCCCTTTTGTAGGATGTCCACATCATTAGGAGTTTTGATTATGGCTCCTAGTTTGCAGTCATCTGCGAACTTCATTAGCCAAAGACCTTCTGTGTTAGCCTGTACTTCAGAGAAGTAGATACCAAACAGGAGAGGACCCAGGACTGAGCCCTGTGGTACTTCACTTGTCACTGGTTTGAAGTCAGATTTGGAGTCTGCTACTTTCACAGCGTGGGTTCTGTTAGTGAGCCAGTTGGCAACCCATCTTGTGACATAGGGATTTATACCTAGTTTAGTGAGTTTATCTATAATTCCAGAGTGGGGGGTGGTGTCGAAACCCTTGGCGAGCTCTAGATAGGCTGTGTGAACCACCTTACCCTCGTCTATGGCTTTGGTGCTGCTTCAAAGAAGTCTATCAGGTTTGGGAGACATGATCTGTCTTTTACAAACCCGAACTGGGTGGGGTCCAGAGTATGGAGATTATCAATGTCTTTGTTTATAAGTTCCATGATGATACGTTCCATGGCCTTGCAGTTCAGGCTCCTCAGGCTAATAGGGCAGTAGTTCCCAGGGTCCCTGGTGGCTCTCCCTTTGTGGAGTGGGATAACAGTCACTGTGTGCCATTCAGTGGGCACAAAGCCTGAGGTGAGGCTATGATTGAACATGGTACTTAGGTGGAGTGCCAGTTCATTCTGTAGTTCATGTAGAACACAGCCTGGGATGTTGTCAGGTCCCATGGATGCTGTGTTCTTGGCTTTAGATAGTGTGGTTTTTACCTGTGTAGCTGTGATTACAGGAACTTTACATTCTTCTGGTATAGAGATGGGCCCTATAGGGGATGAGAGGGGGGTAAAGTTACCATTGAACCTATCTGCCAGGATGTTGGCAATATCAGTTGGTTCTGTATATTTAGTGTCATTGTGCTATAAATCAGAGCAGATCTGAGTGTTGCCATTGAGATTCTTGACATAGCTATAGAATGCTTTGTGGTTGTCTTTAGAATCAGTGGCAATTTTGTTTTTGTAGCTAGCTTTGGAGGATTTTATGAGGGATCTCAGCTTCTTACTGAGGCTGACCAAGGAGTTCCTCCAATCATGGGATTTTACTCATTTTTGCAATAGTTTCTTTCTTCTGTTACAGAGTTTGTTTATGGCAGGGGACCACCAGATTGGCTTCCTTTTTTGGGGGAATAGCATTTTGGTTCTGTTAGGGATAGCACGATCCATGCACTCATGTAAGTGCTTATAAAGTGCATTTGTGTAGGATTCAACAGTCATACCTCTATTGTCCATCTGCATGGGTGTCGTGAAGTTTGCCACTTCTATCTTAAGAAGCGTGAAGTTGGCTTTGGAGAAATTTCTTACGGTGGCTTCCCTAATGGCTGGTTGGGGCAGGATGTGGATGTCTAGGGTGATTAGCTTGTGGTCAGATCTGACCAATGAGGAATTGACTTCTAGTGTGGAACACAGGTTGCCCATGTTGGCAATGACCAGGTCTAGGATATTGCTGCCTTTGGTAGGGGGTGTGAATAAGTTGATCCAAGGGATTGGAATTTATGAATTCCAGAAAACATTGAGCAAAAGAGTTGGTACATAAGTAGTTTTCCCAGTTAATGGTGGGTAGTTGAAATCGCCCATTATTAGGGTGTTGGGTTGTACCCTAATATTTTCCAGTGTATCAAAAAATGAGGAGTGGGAATCCTGGGGCATGGTGTGGGATCTGTATCAAGTAACAATTTGGATTGCAGTCTTGCCTAGAGTTAGTTGCACTTGGATAATCTCGGATGCATTATGCTGAGCAACTAGCCTGGAAGTGTGGATATCCTTAATGAATATGGACACACCTCCGCCTTTAATGTTTCGGTCCAGGTTAGGTGGCTGAAAGGTGTGGTATGAATTATAGTCTGGTAATGCAGCGGTGCTCTCTGGAGCCTTGAACCAGGTCTCTGTCACTGCACAGATGTTGATGTTCTCCATTTTAAGGAGTGCCTCGAGTGAGTGCATTTTGAGGTATAGACTTCTAGCATAGAGTAGCATTATCCTCAGATTTTGCTTGCTTGTACCTGTTAGATTGGTGAATTTGTCATTTGAACCTTGCCTAAAAAAAGCACTATAGGGGTGGCAAGAGCCTTAGCCAGTATCCGGAATCCCAAGGGCGACAGGTGCAGGCAATCTCTGGCAAAGCATCGTGGTCTGTCGATCATGTCATCCCAGGCAGACAGATACTGGATCTCCTTAGAATGACACCAGAAGCTTAACCAATTGTTGAAGTCAATAATTTTATCCTTGTACTGTGTTATCATTCTGGGTGATGGCAGGATGCTACTCAGGGCTAGGGTCATACCTGCCTGTGCTACAAGATCAGAGAGCCATGTCTCTTTTAATGTAGTCCAGGGAGGTATGTCTCAGGTCATTCACACCAACATGGACAATGACAGAGTCATATTTGTACTTGTTGTGGAGTGAACTGAATGCGTACATGTGTTATGTGGCAGATCCTGACACCCAACAGGCAGCTGGCAGTAACTTTCCCCCATATGGGCTGTGGTTGAGTGGCACATTGAGTTTGCGGGCTATGTGTCATTTGGATTGTGTTGGGGGGTGGAGGTTGCTTGCGTTTCTGCTTTGAAAGTCTCTGTTGCTTGAGCAGATTTTTATTGAGAGCCTCCATGAATGTAGGTGTATGTTTTGTGTTTCTATGTGTGTGCTTTGGTGGTGTAGGTTTTGATGGACTATGTGATGAGTGTGGTGTGTTGCAAGTGTTTACCTTCTCCTCTTGACTGTCTAGTCCAGTCTTGGGTGAAGAGAGCTTTGCTTCTAGTTTGGCTATATAAGTGCATCTCTCACAGGTTGTAGTGTTGGGTAGTAGGAGGAGAGGGTTGTCTGTATACGTGGGGCAGTTGCTGCATTGCTCCAAGATGCTCAGATTCATCAGGTAGACAGGAGAAAACACCAGCAGCTGACCCTTAGACATGCCTGGATATGTGCTTATTTATTAAGTACTAAAAACTGTTTTCTTCTAGACAAGTGAGGATAGTTGAGTGCTGTAGTAATTTGTAGCTTATTTAGTGCTTACAATGAGTTCTGAACAAGTGCTGAGCTCAAAGAAGCAGATTTGAGTGCTAAAATTAAAACAAACTGGCTAGTTCTAAGGTTAAATTTGAAGAGCAGACTTTATAGTACCAGGAATAGTTTAACCCTAGCTAAGCGGCAATGCATAAAGTGTATTTTTTAAATATAACAGTAACAAATGAGCAAACTGATTTAAAGAAATTAACCAATTAATCAATAAAAAGCTAAAAAACTGAGCCCCGTTCCAGTAGTCTTTGATCAGACAAGTTCTAACTGCACATTCCTGCCACTAGGGTGCAGGGGAACCTTCTCCAAAAAAAGATGGCCTGGATTAGTGCTTAAGTTATACAAACAAAGCTAGATTCAGCAGGTCTGAATCTAGTCTATGCTACAGCAAACAAGGCATACCAATTTCAGAAAGAAACAGTTCAAATAAGCAGGCACAATAAGCTTTTAACTAGAAACTCCCAGCTCAGAAGGGCAGACTCTACCCTCTCCTCCCACAAGAGTGCAGACCACACCTTCTTAATGTAAAATAACTGTCCCAAAGCCCAAGTGCTTAAACCAGCACTAATACACTTTTAGAATAACAGACAGTAAGCCTTCAATCAGCAACCCCCAACTTAGAAGGATGTACGCTACCTGTCCTGCCACAACAGTGCAGACCACAAACTTTCTTGTTGACCTGGGTCTGAGAGGGAGACCAGTCGATGAATGTTTAGAGTTGAAGGAAATAAAACGGCAGCTCAGGTGTCATGCTGCTGTTTTTCCAGGTCTAAATGATGTGGTGTCCATAAGAAGTATTTTGAGGCTTAATGCAATGTGGGCCCTTTAACATTTGACAGGAGCACTGGTTTAGTATATGACAGAAGCTCTTTTTCATTGAGGTAGTATTTTGCATGTGGTTTGGTTTATATGTTTTTTCATCTGTAATGTTTTATAGTGGTTTGTCTTAATTTATCTGCAGCTTTTTAAATGAATGCATATGCTAACTTTTTATTACATTTATTTGTGCATTATTGTTGAGGGAAGTTTCATAAAGGTGTTTATAGTTATCATGGCAGAAACCTAGTTTTAGTTTTAAATTTGTAATTAGTTAATTAATTAGTCAGGTGGTTAGATTAGCCTATTCATACTGCATCGATTGCTATGCTTGCACATTCTGATGAAGTCTTTTTAACAAAATTGCTACAGATGCTAAAGACAACCACAAGGCATTCTTTAGCTATGTCAAGAATCTGCATAACAATACACAGAGGTGCTCTGAGCTATTGCACAATAGCACCACTTAAACTGAACCAACAGATATTGCCAGGTTCAGTGCAAACTTCACCCCTTTTTCACCCCCTAAAGGGTCCATCCCAATACCCGAGGAATGCCAAATCCCTAATATCACGGCTGCACAGGTAAAAGCTGCACTATCCAAAGCCACAAATACAGCTTCCATGGGACCTGATAATATATCTGGCTGTGTTCTACATGAATTACAAGGAGAAGTGGCACCACACCTGAGTGCCTTATTCAACCACAGCCTCATTTCAGGCTTCATTCCCACCGAATGGTGCACCACCACAGTCATTGCACTCCACAAAGGAGGAGCGACTACTGACCCTGGAAACTACCGCCTCATCAGCCTAACGAGCCTGATCTGTAAGGCCATGGAACACATCATTATGGACCTCACAAACAGGGACATAGAGAAGCTTCAAAGCCTGGACCCCTCACAGTTTGGGTTTGTGAAGACAGATCATGTCTGCTCAACCTGATAGACTTCTTTAAATCTGTCATCAGAGTGGTCAATGAAGGCAAGAAAGTCCATACAACCTACCTCAATCTGACCAAGGCCATCGCCACCATCGCCACTCAGGGATCACTGACAGACTCACTAACCTAGGCATTAACCCCTATATCATAAGATGGGTTGCCATCTGGTTCATGGACAGAACCCACGCAGTGAAATAGTGGACTCCATGTCCTTCTTCCGGGCAGTTACAAATGGAGTCCCACAGGGATCTGTCCTGGGTCCTCACCTGTTTGGTATCTACTTCTCTGAAGTTCAGGCCAACAACAAGGGACTCTGGTTAACCAAATTCACGGATGACTGCAAACTGGGAGCTATTATTTATTCTCAAGCTGATGTAGACATCCTACAAAAAGGCCTCACAGACACCAACGACTAGTTCCAGAACCATGGTCTTAAGCTCAATGCTTTGGGAAAAACACAGTGCCCACAAACTACCACATCGATGATAGCCCTCTCAGCTCCCAACGTGTGATAAGAGATCTGGGAACACAGGTAGATAGCAACCTCTCTTTTGACAACCATGTTGCCACAGTAGTCAGGAAGTCCTTCTATGTGGCACAATTCATTACAAAAGGATTCTCATCCAGGAAGAAAGAAGTCATAATCCCCTTCTACTCATCCCTCATTAGACCCATTATAGAGTACAATGCTCCATTTGGCATGTACCTCACTAGACATCTACAACAACTGGAGAGGCCACAAAAATTCCTCACCAAGAGGATCCTAGGACTCAAACACATGCCCTATACAGACAGACTTAAAAACCTCCAGCTATACTCCGTCTCAGGTCTGCTTGACCTACAAAGCCATGTCTGACCCAGTGTTGCTAGACATGCTTCATCTGAAAAAGTCTCAATCCCTCCGCACCACATGCTCCAAAGACCTCAGCCTCATCAGCACAATAAACAGTACCTGCTGGAGGGACAATTCCTAACCCAGAGACTTCCCATACTCTGGAATAAACTCCCCATTCATGTCAAGCAGAGCACTTCACTAGCCCTCTTCAAGAAAAATCTTGACGAGTGGATGGGTAACAGGAAATTTACCCCAGGGATCACTTCAACAGCCTTGCTCGATAGGGGCAAAAGGAACTAACATCCGGCAACAGGACAACTTGGAATATTCTTGAGCTAGGCTTGCGTTGGCTCCAAGGCCATTAGCCTTGTACTCACCTATGAATCTAAGATGAAAGTACTTAATGTGGATTTACTACTTCCATAAATAAGTGGACTTGTAGCTGTCCATTTGTTTTTTTCACTTTTGGATTTAAATATTAGAGATCTTAACAAAGCACTTCAGCAGCTTTGACAAAAACTGAATCTGCATAATAAACATTTTTATGTTAATTTAACCTTCAACAATAGAGAGTCTCTCAGATCAGATATGGTCAAACTTCATTAAAATTATTTTTCTTTTGTGTGATTTTCCTCATGTCTGCTAAACAGACCCCCCCCCCCACACACACACACACACACACTGGACATGGCCTATTTGTTAACTTATTTGGGACTTTTTTCCACAATTAGGATGACAGCTGCTCAGACAGGACAATCATTCAGGCATCCATGAGTTTTTTTGAGTAGTTACTGGCATCCTTGCATTGAGGGTATTTATTATAATCTATCTCCCATCTCTGGGTGGGGGGAGGCATGTGATTTGTGTCACAACAAAGGCCCACAATGACCTCCTCGTGTGAAGATATGCTTCTGCACAGCCACATTGACGTCCATAAGCAGGAAGTGGCTTGACGAGCCTAGTGCCTGCTCCGGAAAACTAATTTACAAAACATTCCTCATCCCAGGGATTGTTGAACTGTACAGCTGGCTTTGCCTCTCAATCCTGCCCTTCTAGATGGACACACCAGTCTTACTCTGCAAGCTGTATCAGGTACCCAAGTCAGAAATCGAACTTTGGGCTCTACGTCTCTGCACCACCAGAGCTGGCAGAACTTTATTCACTATTCCATTAGACGCCTGTGTATATATTTAAGCTTAATGGTCGACTGTTACTTTCACATAAATGTTGAACTTTTTCTAAGACAATCCTTTAGGAATACCTCAAAAGAAAATATAAAAATGCAAGTTAGCATTATTATTAGTATAACAGATACACCTCTCAAAAGGGGTTAGATTACCAATTAGACTTTCTTCTTCCCCTCTGTTGCCTTTTATAGGCAGGATCAATTAATACTCATTCCAATCTAAAACCCACAGATAACAATATGTCTATTATGGGACTCATGAACACTAGTAGCCAAAATAAAAAAACTAAGCTGCCTAGAGGCATATCTTCACTTTGAGCAAATCAGGACATGTGCTGTCATAGAGAAAAGGCTCTAAGGCCTGCTCTGAATCTATTTTGATTCAGTCTGCTGATCAAGGAAGTAGCATGGCCTTTCTCATTACTTGATCCCTCAAAAAGAAGGCTACACATATAAATTAGGGATATGAAGCACTCCACATCTAGATTACAATAAACACCGCAAATTACAATTTTGTAACGTTATCTCACTCCCTCCATGTTATTCGTTGCACCTAACTACTTCCCTGACAGCTTTCAAAGCTGCCTGATAATCAGCAATACACTCTTTAAACTGAATTCTCTCCCCATTTATTGGGAGAAGTATACCAAACCAACAAAATGCAAAACCTACTGGATTTCACAAGCCTTAACAAGATTGAATAATCTGTAAAAATGTCAACAAGTGGGGGAAATATTAGATTTCACCCTGACAAAATTCCTTATCAGCTCTGCTAATCTAACTGTTGCCCCACCTCCTTTTCAGTCTGACTACCCTAATGGTAGTCATATGCACCAAAACTAATAGAGTAACAAGTGATGCCATCTTTAAGAATTCTTCAAATAGCAACTTGCGCCAATCAGCTGGTACTACTATTTATTAACCCTCCTCCACAGAACCTATGGGTGAATTGTTCACAGCCCACTGCAACATTTTAATTACCTGCACTGACAAATTCATTCCCACGAAGCATACATAAACTGGAACATTATGCAATAATCCTAAATCTGCAAATTGATATAACAAAAAAAGAATGCAAAACACCTTCATATTTCACCTAACAAAATACAACATGGCTAATGTCAACATCATTCCAAATAGATATAGAAAAATCAGTTAAAACAGCAAAGTTTCATTCTAAATGCTTGATATCAAGATGAGTGACAGCAATAAGGGCTTCTATAAACACATTCAAAAAATGAATGAGAAGAAACAAATCTGTATTGTGCTAGAAGAAAGTTGTATTACCATAACAAACCCGTAGCTAATACAATAGCAATGATATCTGGAGCAAATTTCAGGCCACCTAGGGGAGCAACATAGACTATTGTTCCTTGCAACATGATCTCACCCAAAATAACATCTGATGACTTTACCCTTGGAAAGGTCAGAAACATCACTTCTATGAGGCCAGATTATATAACAGGTAGTCTAATTAAAAAAATAGCTTAGTATGCTCACTTAAGTACATTGTTAATACACTATTAAATACTAGATACGTCCCTGACACTGGGAAGAGTCAATTTTGTTCCAAAGGTGGAAGGAACTTCCACAGATCCCAATAATTACATGCCAGTCAGCATTGCAAAATATTGTGCAAGGTGATGAAGAAAAGCATTATGGAACATTTTCAGACAGACAAAGACCTCCTTTTCCATATCCTAACCCAGTATGGTTCTGTCAAATGTAGATCTTGAATGTGTACCATCACAATTTATTTATTTATGAGTGTGAGCACCACCCTGAGTGAAGGTCTATCAGTCCATCCTGTTTGTCTTGATCTGATGAAAGCGTTTGACACCAAGCCCCATGAAGAAATCATATATAAACTCAAGGATATGAAGGTGAATGAAGTTATAATAATGTGGGTATACAACTGGCTACATGGTAGCACAATAGGTAGGAATAGATAGGCTCTCTTATCTTCAACATCCACTATCAGCAATGCTGTTCCTCAAGGCTTTGTCTAGGGGCCAGTCTTTTTGACACCTTTTTTCATATAGCAAATGTAAAGTTACATGAAGGTGGGTCATCTACTGAGCTCTCCAACTTTCGGCCTATTGCCTTACTCTCTTCAATAGCTAAGATAATGGAAAAATGCATTCACAGACAACTACTTGCCCACCTTCTCCAAAACAATCTACTTGTCAACTGCCAACATGGCTTCAGGCCATCCCATAGCACAACCACTGCCCTGCTATCCTTTTCTGACTCCATAAACAAAAATCATAACCATAACACTTTTTCCTCTGCACTATTTATTGACCTTTTGAAAGCCTTTGATATGGTGAACCATAACATACTTATAGACATACTTAAAGCCCAATCACTTGATCCACAATCAGTACAATAGTTTAAGTCCTACCTGGAAAACAGACAGCAAGCAGTACTTTGGGATAATAATCTTTTTACATCCCTCCCAGTGAATATTGGAGTATCCCAAGGCTCTATCTTAGGACTCCTACTCTTTTCATTGTTTATTAATGATCTACATACCCAAATTCCTCAAGCCACCTGCATACAATATGCAGATGACTCTACTTTAATTTGTTCAGCCAAGACCATAGCCTCTCTCCAGTCCCTAACTCAAACTGTATTCAACAGTGTTGAAAATTGGTTCATGCAACACTGCCTCCTTCTGAATCCCCAAAAAACAAAATTATTGCTCTTTGCTCCGACTCAAAAATCACCTCAACTGTACTTCACAATAACCTCAAACAATGCAACTAACATAACCCCAGACACTACAACCCGTCTACTAGGAGTAACAATTGATAACAACCTTAGCCATGATGACCACATTAATTCTACAATAAAGTCTGTTAACAAAAAACTAGGCACCCTTTACAGAATCAAACCCTTCCTTACCCATTCAGCCAGAATGACTGTTGCCCAGACCCACCTTATCTCTACCCTGTTCTATGCTTCTGCGATATATACCAATCTATCTAAAAACAACCTTAACAAAATTTCCACCAATTATAATAATATAGCCAGATTTGCCACTGGCACCCCATTTAGAACTCACCACTGTCTCAACCTCAAACAACTGGGATGGCTAGAACTGCAAAACCAACTACTTTGTCAACAACTTGCTATCACCTAAAAGATCCTTTATCACCCTAACAATACCCCTATCCTCACTAATCAGATTACACCCTACAAAAATCTTGAAACACTACGCTCAGCTAAAAAGCTCCTTGTTTCCACTATTGAGTCAAAAAACAAAGCTGGGGACTCACTTTTCTCCAACACAGTAGGTAAAAACTGGAACCAGCTTCCTTCTGAACTTTCCACCCTTGCTTCCACTTCCCTATTTAAAAAACATCTTAAAGAACATCTTAAATCTCACTGGCTTTGTCCATGCTCTAACCCTGACTGATATCTCATTCCCCTTCTTGCTCTCTCTATACTTCTCTTCCATACTATTCTTTGATGCCTACTTTGTAATTTATAATCTCCTTCATACTACAAAAAAAAAAATATATATATATATATATATATATATATATATATATATATATATATATATATTTGTTTATCTCTCTGGATTTTGATATTAACTTCAACCTACTAAATGACTTAGTACAATTTTGTACTGACCAATGTAGCTAATGTACTGTAATTCACTTGACTACTACTATATATTGTATTCTTTGTCACTGCTAGTGCTTGGAGCTTTTCTCCCTGGGCCTCTACTGAAAATAAATAAATAAATGTAAGAAAATGATTCATTTAAGCTGAGGACATAGTATCTGAACTGTCTATACATAGTACATTAGAAAATGGAATCCAAATCTACTTCCAATGTGAAGAAAGGTGCAGATATTGTAAAGGAGAAAAAAGAAATGACGGTAGGATCATTAGAAAAGAGAAGGAGCAAATGATCTAAAAAATACATTTGTGGGAACAATACATTCAGAATAAAGTTCAGGAGCAGGAGTGAGCTTTAGGGGAAGGCAGGAATTGGACAACTTATGGAATGTTGGGGTGAATGAAAATTGATAAAAAGAAAATGTATATGTATACTGCATGACAATAACAATAGAAATTGTTATTATAGTTTGTTTTCTATTAGTGTACATAATCCCATGTTATAGACTAAAATGGGATGATTAAGTAAAGATGTTTAAAAAACTGGCTCGATTGTGTGATTTACCAATTATGCTGATGATTGCAGACTCATGAGTATTATCCTTAACTCTGTTAACTCCTCCTCCCTTCATACAGCACTTAATGTTATACACGGATAGTCTTGCCTTTAACGTCAAAAAATTTGCTATTCTAGCAGCAAGTCAACCCCCGTGACCTGTATACACTACTGATGTGCACCAGCTAAAAGTTGATAAATATTATAAGATCTTGGAGTATAGGTAGATAAGGACATTTCATTTGATACCAGTATAACCGCTACTGTCAGCAAAGCATATGGAGTCACCCAACTGATTTACTGAAAAGCTGAGAGTCATAACAGGTGAGCACATAAATGTTATCAGATGACTTATACAGTACTACAACCTGCTCTGTAATCTACTCCCACACTATCTACTGTGATAACTTACTCCTACAATATCTATTGTAATAACCTACTCCCACATTATCTATTGTAATAACCTACTCCCATAATATATATTGTAATAACCTGCTCCCACACTATATATATATTGTAATAGTCTATGCCGACACTATCTGTTGTAATAACCTACTCCCACACTATCTTTTGTGATAACGTATTCCCACAATATATATTGTAATAACCTGCTCCCGCACTATATATTGTAATAACCTACTCCAACACTATCTATTGTAATAACCTACTCCAACACTATCTATTGTGATGTACTCTCACACTATCTATTGTGATAACCTACTCCCACACTATATATTGTAATAACCTACTCCCACATTATCTATTGTGATAACCTACTCCCATAATATATATTGTAATAACCTGCTCCCACACTATATATATTGTAATAGTCTATGCCGACACTATCTGTTGTAATAACCTACTCCCACACTATATTTTGTGATAACGTATTCCCACAATATATATTGTAATAACCTGCTCCCACACTATATATTGTAATAGTCTATGCCGACACTATCTGTTGTAATAACCTACTCCCACACTATCTTTTGTGATAACGTATTCCCACAATATATATTGTAATAACCTGCTCCCACACTATATATTGTAATAACCTACTCCAACACTATCTATTGTAATAACCTACTCCAACACTATCTATTGTGATGTATTCTCACACTATCTATTGTGATAACCTACTCCCACACTATATATTGTAATAACCTACTCCCACACTATCAGTTGTGATAACCTACTCACACAATATCTATTGTGATAACCTACTCCCACACTATCTATTGTAATAACTTACTCCCACACTAGCTATTGTAATAATCTACTCCTACACTATCTATTGTAATAACCTACTCCCACACTATCTATTGTGATAATGTATTCTCACAGTATATATTGTATTAACCCGCTCCCACACTATATATTGTAATAACCTACTCCCACACTAACTATTGTAATAACATACTCCAACACTATCTATTGTGATAAACTACTCTCACACTATCTATTGTGATAACCTACTCCCACAATATATATTGTAATAACCTACTCCCACACTATCTATTGTGGTAACCTACTACCACAATATGTATTGTAATAACCTGCTCCCACACTATATATTGTAATAGTCTATGCCCACACTATCTATTGTAATAATATACTTCCACACTATCTATTGTGATAACCTACTCCCACAATATATATTGTAATAACCTACTCCCACACTATCTATTGTGATAACCTACTACCACACCATCTATTGTGATAATCTACTCCCACACTGTCTATTGTAATAACCTACTCCCACATTATCTATTGTAATAATCTACTCCTACATAATCTATTGTGATAACCTACTCCCACACTATGTACTGTGACAACCTACTCCCACGCTATCTATTGTATTAACTTGCTTCTGCACAATACATTGAAATAGTCTACCCCCAAACTATCTATTGTAATAACCTACTCCCACACTATCTATTGTGATAACCTACTCCCACAATATATATTGTAATTACCTGCTCCCACACTATATATTGTAATAGTCTATGCCCACACTATCTATTGTAATAATCTACACCCACACTATCTATTGTGATAATCTACTCCCACAATATATATTGTAATAACCTACTCCCACACTATCTATTGTAATAACCTACTACCACAATATATATTGTAATAACCTGCTCCCGCACTATTTATTATAATAGTCTATGTCCACACTATCTATTGTAATAATCTACTCCCACACCACCTATTGTGAAAACCTACTCCCACACCATCTATTGTAATAACCTACTCCCACACTATCTATTGTAATAATCTACTCCTACACTTACTCCCACGCTATCTATTGTAATAATCTACTCCTACACTATCTATTGTAATTACCTACTCCCACACTATCTACTGTGACAGCCTACTCCCACACTATCTATTGTGATAACCTACTCACACAATATATATTTTAATAACCTGCTCCCACACTATATATTGTAATAGTCTACGCCCACACTATCTATTGTAATAATCTACTCCCACACTATCTATTGTGATAACCTGCTCCCACAATATATATTGTAATAACCTACTCCCACACTATCTATTGTGATAAGCTACTACCACACCATTTATTGTGATAACCTACTCCCATACTATCTATTGTAATAATCTACTCCTACATTATCTATTGTAATAACCTACACCCACACTATCTATTGTGATATCCTACTCCCACAATATATATTGTAATAACCTACTCCGACACTATATATTGTAATAGTCTACGCCCACACTATCACTTGTAATTAGAGAATGCACAGATCCCTCCCAAACATAAGCAAGGGGATTCAAGGGAAGCATTACAGTCAAAGACTACATCAAATATCTCTGTCTCATCTCTGTGTCTTTTTACCTTGTTAGAAAAGACCCATTTCAAACATAATGAGCATTAAAAGAGACCTTACTCTTTGAAACCCTTTACAAAGAATATGCCCTCTTCACCTGCACACGAGACAACACTCAGCCTCAACCTCATCATGAAACATGAAAACTTTATAGCTCAAAGATTTCTGTACCTATGACATAACCCCCCCCCAACTCATCTCAATTCATTCTAAGTAACCAAATAACTACATGGCCACCTGCAATTTCTTCCACAGATAGGCTGTGAGGACCACCTTACCCTCGTCCACAGCTCAGGAGACTGATTCGAAGAAGTCAATCATGTTCAGGAGACAAGATCATCCCTTCACGAACCCAAATTGGGTGGGGTCCAGTGTTTGAAGGTTGTCAATGTCTTTGTTTAGAAGTTCCATGATAATGCATTCCATGCCCTTGCAGATCAGGCTCATCAAACAAATGGGACAGTAGTTCCCGGGATCCAAGGTGGATCCCCCCTTCTGGAGTGGGATAACTGTAGCTGTGTGCCACTCAGTGGGCACGAAGCCTGAGGTGAGGCCATGATTAAACATGACACTTAGGTGAGGTGCCAGTTCATTTTGTAGTTCATGTAGTACACAGCCTGGGATGTCATCTGGTCCCATGGATGCTGTATTCTTAGCTTTGAGAGTGCAGTTTCTACCTGTGTGGCCATGATTACCGGAATTTGGCAATCTTTTGGTATTGAGTTGGGCCCTTTCGGGGGTAAGTGGGGGGGTGAAGTTGGCACTAAATCGATCTGCCAGGATATTGGCAATATCCTTGGAATCAGTATATGTAATGCCATTCTGTTGAAGCTCAGAGCAGATCTGAGCATTGCCATTTAGATTCTATAGAATGCCTTGTGGTTGTCTTTGGAATCTTTGGCAATTTTATTTTCATAATAGCTTTGGAGGATTTTATGAGGGACCTCAGCTTCTTACTGAGACTGGTAAGGGAGTTTTTTGCATCCTGGGATTTTCCTCTTTTTTCAACAGTTTCTTTTTTCTCTTGCATAGTTTGTTTATGGCTGGGGACCACCAGATTGGCTTCCGTTTTTTGGAGGAGAGTGTCTTGGTTCTATTTGGGATGGCACACTTCATGCACGAGTGGATGTGCTCGTACAGTGCCTTAATGTAGGATTCAGCATTCGAACTTTCAACTCCTGTCTGCTTGGGTGTCATGAAGTTTGTCACTTCTGGCATGAGTAGTATGAAGTTGGCTTTGTAGAAGTTTTTTATGGAGGTTTCCTAACTAGGGGCTGTGGTGAAATGTGGATGTCAAGGGTGATTTGCTTATGGTCAGACCTGACCAAATGGGGGGGGGGGGTGACCTCTGGTGTGGAGCATCTATCTCCCATGTTGGTAATGACCAGGTCTAGGATATTGGAGCCCCTGGTGGGACAATGGATTAGTTGATCCAGGGCGTTGGAATTTATGAATTCCAAGAACCGTTGGGAAAAGGTGTTGGTACCCGAGTAGTTTTCCCAGTTAATGGCAGGGTAGTTGAATTCACCCATTATTAGGGTTTGGTTGTATCTTAATATTTTCCAGTATGTTTAGAAAGGTGTAGTGAGAATCTTGGGGCATGGTGGGGGATCTGTAGCAAGCTACAATTTGAATTGCAGTCTTACCTAGTGTTAGTTGCACCTGGAGAATTTCAGAAGCATTGTTTTGGGCAATGATGAGGGAACAAAACGGGTAAATGGGGTATAGGTTTAATATACGTAAAATATTTAGGAATTCCAATCAAAAAGAATAAATGGTACCTATGAAATGCTGAATCTTTCTTGAATAAGAGGTGAATTTCCATGAAACAATATTTATTATATTCCAGATGCAGATTATTCTAAATTAACAGTTGTACACTTATGGAAAATATAAGCTTCACTGTGCAGTACTGAAAGACCTGGCATTTATGAAGGCATAATATTAGAAAACAATCTATGGTTTATAAGCTATTTTCTAGCACAGTAGAACTTCCTATATTCTACTTTGGCTCTTAAATATCCACAGAACAGTTAGCAAGTGGAATGGAATGTTACAGATAATAATGGCTTTGATTAAAAGAGTGTTATAATTCAGTTCAAGAGTATAGCAATATGCAGCCACTGCAGTCTACTGCCCTTTACCCAGCGCAGTTATTAATGTGTACAACTCTAACAGCAGCAGTACAACTGTTGCAAGAATCTTAGTGGGACCAAAAAAACTTCCAACTGTTTTTATAACTTCCAAAAAGGGAAGAGTATTATGTTGAACAAAGTTCACAGTATTTTTAGTTATTCTCAAAGAAACAATGTGCCATGTATTGTAATCAATCAAACAGTGCAGCCAAGACCTTATCTAATATGAAGTCCTGATATGCAACTTTACAAGATGAACAGGAAACATCTGTTCAAGCAATTAGATTCAACTGATGCCCAAGTGTTTGTAAATTCAGATATGTTGATGTAACTCAGAGTTCAAAGCTGCAAAATCTATTAATGATGTCTCAGAATATGAATGTATCTGTTAGAGAGAAAAATGAATTCAACATGAACATTTTTTGTCATGCAACTAGTCAAAGGGTAATCCAAAAATGTAGGCTTAAGAGAGAGAGAGAGAGAGAGAGATGCTATTGGAA
>NC_056738.1:502838182-502955682 GCF_019279795.1 Protopterus annectens
AAAATATGATCCTCATACATTCTTTCTTCATCTTCCTCAATTCCATTCTAAAAGTATCATCTGTTAACTTACTAGCTCTTAAAACTGACCTTTAACTATACAGCTATGCACATGCCTAGTAAGCTTAACTCTGTCTATGCAAATAACTATTCGCTTGTACCTCTTTTTCTAAATATCTTACTGGATAATTTACTTCTTACTTTTTATAATCGCTATATCTAGAAAATTCACTTCTATTTGTAAGTAAAGTTTAAATTTTAAGATGCTTGTGGTAATATCCATGAATCATACAATTTCTGTCAAAGTTACTACATCACTTCTCCAAACAAGAAATATATCATCCACAAAATATTTGTAAAACATAACACTATCTGTATATGCTGCCAGCTTATAATAAATATACGTTTCCTCTCCCTCACTAAGGGCTATATTGGCATATGCATTAACCACAGAAGTAGTCAGTGCCACCCATGAACTTCGATAATATAACTGCTCCTCAAACATAAATAAATTACTGTTCAATATTGTTTCTAATAATAGACAAATTATTTCAATATTCCTCCCTGTGACAGCCCTTATCTTACAAAGGTGTTTCCTAACCTCTTAAACTCCATATTGGTTAGGTATCATTGTAAATAAGGAATTAATGTCTGATGTTACTAACACAACTCCATCTCTCCTGTAGTCTTATACCAATCATATAACATCCTCAAAAATTCTTTAATATCCCTTATGAAACTTTCAATATATTTAAATTTGGTATCAAAACTTCTTCCAAGTACAAAGAGATTGGACCAGTTCCCCAACATTTTTCTGGCACAATAGGTTACATGGGGGGGGGGGTTGTAACAAATCTTTATGGATCGTAGGTAAACCATATAAAATCAGTAACTTTGAGTGTGCAACATGCATAAAATTATATAATTCCAGGGATATATCATTTTGAACTTGTAGATCAAATATAATGTTTGGTACAAAAAGCATATTATTATTAATAAGCCCTATCTACTTTCACAATTGCATCAGTATCACTAAAAAAAATCCATTGTTTTTAAATAATCTATCCTATTCAATATTGCTATTGCTCCACCTTTATCAACTTGCTTAATTATAATTTCTGGATCATTAATGTAGCTTAACTAATGACTTATGCTCAATTTTAGACAGATTATAGTATTTAAAATCATTTGGTTCATCATGGAGTTCACATATCTGTTCTTCACATGCATTTTTTGAAATGCCATTATGACAGGTTGACTAACAGGCACAAATACACTTGACCATTTACAAGGACGATTTACATTCACATTATTTTGGAACAGCAGTTTTAAATTCAAGTTCCTTGTAAACATCTTGTACCGAGATATACCTTCAGTCAATGTAGTGTTACCAGAAGGTATAAACTGAATACCTTTATTCAAAAGTTATACATCTGAGTTAGTCAGCTGAGTGCTTGACAAATTCAGTGTTGCTCATCCAGTGACTGCACGTCTGTGGAGCACGTTACTTTATTGTTTTGTCTCCTCCTCCTTCTTTTCTTCCTTTACCTGTTCCTTGGGATGGATCCTTTCTCTTTACTTCTATTTTCTCTGATAGGATTCATTTGATGAAATTCTGTAGTGAATGAAAACCCTCGTTTGCCAGAGTACTAACTGTTGAATTAATTACTGATTGTTTAATAGTCTATGCCTGTAGGCCTTCATTATCATTCCTAGACTCCTCATCATGGTGTCCTTCAACACACCCAGCAGTTCTTATTGGTTCATCCTGGACATGATTTTGTTTAAATGAAACAGGTACTTCAAAGACATCTAAATTATACATAGCATCACCAACCTATCTCTTTGGGGTCTTTTTTTGTATCATCTCTTAGCCATGAAAAAATATTCTCTTTAAGTCATTATATCTTTAATCAACTTTCACTTCTTAGTCTGTTCTAATATCTGTTTAAAAACAGTTACATTTTCAAGTATCTGATTATAGAAAGAACATTGAAAACAAAACATAGTTACATACAATCTTACTTTTTAGTAATATAAGATCACAAAGCAGCTCCTTCTCAATATTCATAAAGAAACTATTCACTGATGTCATGGAGTCCTCACTCAACTTTAAATTAAGTTTTTACCACTATCTAAGTAATACTGGGTATGTATTACTGTATGTCGGCATTTTCAAAATCATCAAGCCAATAGGTGCTGCTCCTGGTTCCAAATTAGCCTGGAAACTTAAGAGATGTCACCGATGATGCTTGTAAGGTTGAACTTTCTTCTCCAATTGGTTAACTTGCCTTGAAAGTTGATTATACTGTTCACTTTTCACCCTTATTTCCACCGAATGGCTCACCACATCTCTCAACAGTAGATATGAGTAGACGAAAAACAGTTAATTAAAAGCCATTACCCATTTAAATAACAGTCACATGTTATAAACAACCAATAAACACTCAGAATACATTTAACATATCATTATAATGCATTTAAAAATCATAAAAACTATGCTGACAGAAGAATTCAAACCTCTTCTTTTGTTAGCATTTTATTACTCCTACATATCTATACAGCTCTTTCTTCGTGTAAACTCATTCATGCTTAACTTTATAGTCCGGATACCCACTTTTCGTATGAAGTATTGTGTAGTAGTATCATTATAATTTCCTATGAATGTTGATGTTCAAGCTCCATTCTGCCGATGCATTACCCTCTGCGTTAATAGGAAATCATAGGGCGGTAATAATACAATGTATACTTTTCCCTGAATTCTTCGTCAAAGCTATAATGGAGTAATATAGTAGGGTCTCAGCATGTGAGCCAATCAAGTGTATAGATATTTCATTCAGATAATCAATGCATGGTACAGTGTTTCTAGAATAATAGTCTAAAAACAGGACTCTTGCATTTCCCTTGCTACAGATAAAAAATTTCTCTCTATTGGCTTTATGGCCATGGCCTCATCAGTCCCATGGAAATAAATATTGAACAGTTGCGATAAATACATTATGCGACAGAGATGGTTTTGAGACCTTGGAATATCAAATCAATCTTACTAAACAGAAATGAGAATGAAAAGATAAATAGAGGTCTTTATATAATGATACATCAAAGTTTGAATGGGTAATATAAACTGCTTAATTCTAAAATCCTAAGTAAGTAATCAGTGGTATCATCTAAATCAGTTCTTAAACATCTAATATCAACAAGTACTGTCAGCTGTCATCATAATTAGCAAAACATTCATGTCAACTACTAAATCTTAACCATTCATGTAAAATATAGCTATAATGGTTCAATATCAATAATGTATATAGATCCTTTCGTAACAAGCCTTAGCCATTAGGTTGTCATTATTGTACCAATTTTGAAGCCCTGAAAAATGGGTAACATCCAATGGTTAACTTTAAGATATTAAGATAATTCATCAG
Organism: Protopterus annectens; assembly: GCF_019279795.1. NCBI lineage: Eukaryota > Metazoa > Chordata > Ceratodontiformes > Protopteridae > Protopterus > Protopterus annectens. The sequence continues at coordinate 502,841,604 of NC_056738.1, forward strand.
ATTTATTTGGAAGACATGATACCATCATCATGTATCATAATGCATAAAGGCAATATAGTTATCTTATTTTTATTTTAATTTCGATAAAATTTGTCATCATAACCAGTTGTAATCACAATGTATTATAATCATCAGATCCATATTACTAATCAGGTCGGTATTCTTAGGGTCGAATATTTATAAATATATAATTCTTTACTTGTTTAACAGCATATCTTTGTTCATAGTTATTATATATGCCAAAAATATTCATTATGGAGTGAATTCATAAAATCATATGTCACTTGGCGCTGGTCTACAAATACATCCAAGCTGTGAGTGAGTAACTGCATTATAAAAGTCACAGTGTTTGAAATAAGCATATGTTTCACCACTATCATTTGCACATATTATTCTAGCTTTAGTTGTAGTATTCATTGTTTAACTTGGTGTTTCTAAAAGAATCCTCAACATCATCTCTGCCGGGGAGGTATAATTAACATCCTATATTCGATACTTGTTGTTGTTATCATCTTAAATTCTTGCTTGGTCAGTGTTCTATCAGAGTTCAGATCTAGCCATCTTCCCGTACTTTCTGCTGGCCCTTCCTAAATTAGGGGTATTCCTTTAGTTCATATGCGATGCACTCCTTCCTTCTCGTTATTGGCCTGCACTGTCTATCTGAGGGGTATTGCAAAACCATTTCTGTGCCAGTTCACTCTCATTGTCCTGTTAATATCTACAGCATTGTTGATCATAACACGGAGGTATTCGCTTCATTAAATTCCCTGATAGAATAATATGTCAGCAGGCAAATAGTGTTTTCAGATAACAATAGGTTTTTTTAATGCATACTTATATAAAAGATTATCATTTGTCTAAGTGGAACTACCTTCTACTACAACTTTAAATAAAACTGCCTACAAAGAGAATTCCCTGGACTTTTACTGTGACTTGGGACTATAAAACTTCTTTCACCAAGTACTTAAAAAGCCTTTACAAAAGAATGTATTTTGGAACACTTTAAATGCTAAAAAGATTATACCAGAGCTGGGCTATATTATTTTGAGAAATGCCACGTCAGAAATACATTTCCATTAATTTTTTCTTTAAAATTTTTGGTAAATCTAAATTTATGTTATTTAAGAACAAAAGATTACTCATAGAATATAGAATGTCTGGAAGAGAATGTGTATTTGATGATGGTTTGTAATTGAAAAACGTATTTAAGAAAGAAATATTAAAGTATTCATTTGAATGCTAGATTTCAGATACAAATCTTGATGATGTGATTTTTAATGAAAAGCGTTTTAATTGGCCTAAAAAATAAAAAATAGCAAAGAGGCGTTAATTAACTTAACAACTAAAGATAACAGTACGTAGGGCTTCCGGTTTACCTGGGGGTTGTAAAATAACTTTAGCCATAGACGTTTAATGGTAGTGGTGGACATAAATTTTTTGAGAACCTTCCATTGGCAGCAACCATTGTTTGTAACTCTATGCTAGGAGTGTTCCACAAGTTGGTAATTAATTGGAACTAAGGGTTAACTCGATAAGAACCGAGAAACATCCTTGGACTGACAAATATATATGATAAATCCACAGAATTGAATAAATAATTTAAAAGATACTTGGAGGGAACCCCCAATTTATTGCTGGTTTAGAAATAATAGCTGACACCGAGAACGATAGTTTACATAGGAGAAAATAAGGTATTGATTAGGATGAGAGTCGAGGACCTAAGATATAAACACCCCAAATACAGGATAAAGACAGAGCGATACAAGCATATAACAAGGAACTATTATAAAGATGGTGGAGAGGAAGGAAGGAAGGAGATCAGCCGACGGGGAATAGTTGTTAAATCTAGGTCGAATTGAATAAAGAATGAAGGGGCCAACACTACAAGATGTGGGAAGGAAACACTTATATTGAGGGAGTGAAGTTGTTATGTAAGATTTGTGTACTGCTAGACAACAAGTATTGATCAATAGAATAGACTTAGAGGCTAACAGAGATTGCAGAGATGATGCTTTGGATTCTGTTATTAACAAGAGTACATCACTGGTAGATCTACAGAAGAAGCATATAGACTTTGGTATGAATTTTAGGCATGTCAATAAATTTAGGTATATTAGCTAACAGCGTATTGAATATTCTTATGACCATTAGACAAATAGTTGAGATGAAATTTAGAAATGAGCATATATGATTATTTTCAAAATATAGAAGCATATTAATAATGAAAAAATTTTAAACTATATGAACAATAGAATTTATGAATGTTCTATGGAGATTTTGTACTATAGTAATTCGAGATTTTGAGATTTAGGCGACCAATTTATGGATTGACATATATATAATATGAATTATACAAATATCTTAAAGTTAACCAAATTTTGTTACCCATTATTCAGGGAAATGTGAGACTAACAGAAGGTATTTGAATGTTATTATACATTAGATTTAAGCAGGATGTCAGGTTTTATACGAACCATTATATATATATACGGAAATATTTACCACCCTGTGTTAGACATTATTCAGATTATTTTCAAAGGATAGAAGCAAGTTTTAATGGATTATTTATTATGAATTGTATGGACAATGGATGGTTACCCGAACTCTTGGTCTATATATATAGTTGTTGTCATGATACCCGTTAGTTTTGGTTGAATAATTTTAATTACTTAAATACTTATTTATTTTTATTTCTCATAATTGTATTCAATATTATTGATAGATGATGAGAGTACTGATTACTCTTCTGTCCAATTATGTAGAATTGTTTTGAGAACATTGACTGACTAAATAATGCACTTTCATTATTCAAGCTATTTACTCCCAACGATTATAGATTTAGGATTTAAGAAGAGCTGCTTTGATATTTGTATGCCATTGGAAACTGTCCAATAATGTATGTAGGTTTGTAGAGATATTTATCTCCAAGGGATAGGTAGCTAAGGGCACTTCCTGTGAGATTGGTTTACTATCCAATGATTATGATCTTTTTTCTAGAAGTTTCTATAGTTTATGATTGACTATTTAAACACTATGGAGGCTGTATGGTTAGAGAATGAGAGCTTGATTGAACATTATCATTCACCGTGATGCTGAATAGGAACAACTATTAGTTGATTATACTTGCATGTCTACTAGTTTTTTAAAACACATTGAATTATTTTATTTAAGAGCCTTCAGATATAACCCCTGAGTACTAAGGATGAAGACTGATGAGGGACGGAACAAAAAGATGATGTCTTTTGGAGGATAAATAGCTAAGTTAATTCAAATTGGTAGTTGATATCGTGATATATTTGGATATAACATCACAACAGCTAAAATGTTATTTCTGATATAATATTCTTGATAGTACTACAATTATATATTCTTCTGGTGGTGGGTTAAAAGATATTACCATATAGAGGGACACTCTAATAGTTTAAAGGACTATAATATAAAATATTGGGACATTTTATCATCTGATAGGGAAATTGTGGAAATGAAATGGTCAAAACCGGGACAAGTTTCACCACAAATTCTTCTGGTGGAAAATACTTACTGTGTAGACTCCAGCCCACCCTGAAAAAAAAGTGGGACTAGGAATGGTAGGAAAGCCAGGGAGGCCCCTGTGGATCATTGTTGTTATATTAAATGGAGATTTCTAAACCCTATGTTGCATTTTATTGTTATATTATTTCTGAATTTAAATTTGTATATCCATTTACGAATCCTATTTTAACAAAGTGGGCATAAATGGTAACAGTATGCCCTATATGAAAAACCATGCATTGACCCATTTTTGTACGCCATTTTGTTCATAATTATAACATAATGTTTTAAAGGAACTGAAATGGAATTGCAACAATCAAATCTGAGTGACAGTACCAAACACGCTGCATTTACCTTTAGTGTGAAGCTAGAATAAAACCAGACAGGGGGAAATTACAGATTATAATATGGATATTGATTAAATGGATAGGCGTGTAGGTATCAGGGAGACCTTACATTCAGTTAGAACCAGTATGTAGAAAAAGTGTCAAACCAATTGTAATAGAACGGTAAGTAGAAGTAGACAGTTCCCCAAGTAGTTTTAAAAAATTTTAACCTTAAAAAATTAGGTACAACTCAGATTTTATGGAAGTTTTTGCACCCGGATTTTAAAAAATTTGCGTAGTCTTTATTTGTTTTAAGGTTGCTATAGCCATATTTTATTCCTTTGTATGATCTCAAGATCTATCCTTCTTCATATTTATACCATATTTTGTTTGCTTTTTTATTTTATATTTAGTCTTATTTTTTAATGCCATATATTTGTGATTTGACCAATGATTACAATCAACACTGTTTAGTGGAACTTATTTTTAAGACAATAATAACTGTTTTCGACTGCCCAGTTTAAGTATTTAATTGCTATTGCGATGAAGATGAAAACCTATTTTATTATACTTTTCGATTGGTTTTGCCAATTTTCTTGGTGGTGGAAGTTTTATATAGCATTTGCAACGCTATCGAGGTGAATTTTTCTAGTCTTTCTAAGGACAAACAAGGGGAAGAATGACCTGTTAGATATTATATTGACAACATTTGACACGCTGTTCCTTGGCTCCATCTGTGTGCTGTGCCTCCTTTTGCTGTGTATTTTATTACATGAATTGTAAAAAATTAAAGCAACAGTTACATTACAAATATGTGTGCCCATAGAAAAGTATTACACTCAGTAATAGTGAGGGCACTTACCCTATTATAATTGGTCTTCATGTAGTTATATTTTAAGTAATGTTGATTTTATCCATCCTGTGAATAATAAAACATACAACTTTACTTGTTTTCCTGCCTACAATACTGAAAATATAGTTTGTCAAGCAGTCTGTAATGCCTGCTCTGGTTTTTATATAGGGAAATGTAATAGGAAGTTGAAAGAATGTCAAAGCGGTTGTCTGACATTAGTCAAAATGTTGCCAATAACTCCCATGCAAAGCATGTAGAAGAAATGGGTGTGCCACAAACTTTTAAATTTAGAGTTATAGTGAGAATTATACCTATTATAAGAGGGAGGGTAAGTTGTAATTTAAACAGAGATTGTAGAGCATAATTGGATTATTAAACTGGATGCAGACAGAAAACCAGGTTTGAATTCTTCTGTCAGCATAAAACTATTACTTAAAAAAAAACAAATGAATTTAAAATAATGACTGTGTTGTACTAAAATGAGTAGTGCAATGAACATTGTTGTGTGTACACTGATTATGTTATTAATTTAATGTCCTGGCTGCATTACTTTAGTTTTTATTAATTTGAAAAGTATTTTAATGAGATGTTAAATGAATTCTGAATGTGTGATAGAGTTGACTAAAAGAGACAAACACCTGAGCAATTACATTTTATGAAGTTACTTCATAGTTAAAAACATCACAGAATTTTACATAAGGAAAAAAAAAAACATGTAAATTAAAAGTGAATTCTCCTAGTTTGGAGAAAATGTGAATATTTGCCAAAGCTGTAATGCCATATTTGTCATACTAAATGCAAGGCAATAATTTTAGTATATTTTAGAAGTTTTACCCTTCCAAACAATGTCAAACATGGCACTTTTATAATGCTGTATCATGTATGCATTCTGCAAAATATACGCAAGCTGATTAAGGAAGAATGCAAATATATTCTTTTGGAAGATAAAATGCCTTTAGCTTTGAAAAGTATAGTGGTTACATTCATGACACACCCAAAGCACCGACAATTTCATAAGTTTGAAATCATTAAGTTGAATAGTTTCAGACTTAGAAGCTATATTAGCTAATTTTGGCTTATAATATTTTCCCTATATTTTATTATGTTTACATATAAGTACTTTTGAACTGCAGCAACAAGATATAAAAAGATTGGAAAAGTAATGCTGTCGAGCTGTTGTAAAAATTAATTGCTAGGATTGACGTACAACATTTGGTCATTATTATATACAGTAAGTTTGGGCACCATAACTGGAAAACTGAAAATGAAGGCAAAACATACTAAAAATTCAAAATTATAACTTGAAAATTATAATAGCTTGGTGCTAGACTTTCCAATAAGTCATCTTAATGCCCTCCATGAGCTATTGAACTATCTCTCTTTGGGACAGAACTACATAGTGATGGTAGCACAGTTTATGCAACAGTGCTGCATTTAGTGCAGATAAAACATTCAGGCCCCAGACAGGGAAAGTAGTTAACATCTAGGCATTACCTGCTTGAGATGCATGCTCAGTGCTTTTTTGTAATTATCAATAAAGTTTGCGCTGTAGGTCTATCTTTGCAGAATTCCATCTAAAGAAGTGATTTTGCAGTTACTGCATAAAATTACTTTTCTGTCTGTACCCGCACAATGACAATGGTGGTGTAGTTCATTAAATAAGATTGCATAAATAACATTTTGAAAACCTGGACCCAAAATGTTAAGGAATGGTCTAACATGGGATTTCATATGAAAGGTACATAGAAAATAACGCAACGTATAAAATACTTAACTCACTCAATGATCCAGGGCTCAGTATTGGAGGCATATCTCTCACCTGTTAAGAAGAACAAAGTCTTGCATTTCTGGATGTTGAATAGAAGCATTGAGTTGGGGTGTGCTAGGACTACTGCAGAAAGGTAGTAAGGGCATTCAACGGGTGATAATGATGATGACAATGGATTGCTTTCTTTATCAGATGGATGAAGGTCAATGAGGACTGTTTCTTTATATCACAGACCTTATATATAGACTGAGAACCCCAGTATCAGTACTAGATGATAGAAGACTGGATCCCCCCATGTCAATGCAAATATATCTGAGTGTGGATTATGGTAGGACAATTTAGACTGTGGACAGCGTTTCTTTATTTTTTAAAAATAAAACAATTGAATGACATTGTCATTGTCAATAATGGTATCACTGATCTGGACTTAACACATTCATCTGTCTTAAGAGAGTCTGCATGAGGTAATACCACAGCAAATGGTTTGTCAAGAATGTTTTTTTTTTTTCAGCAGCTTGGCCTTGAAGAATTAGATGCAATATAGTCTCATTGGGGACTCACAAAAGAGTGTCACCATAGGATTTCTGGATGGAGGGGGGTGAAAATCTGAAATCAGTAAAAAAGGGGTTTATTTCTGTTAAAGAAGGGCAGTTGCCATTTGAAAAATGATAACTTTTTCATTTCCAGGGCTCATTAATCATCACTGGGCAATGTTTCAGTAAGAAAGTTGACAATGCCAGATGGCTTCTTAAATTAGCTACTACCTCTGTGATGCTCACTTATTAGAGGATATATCCTTCTGAAATTTCCCTCATAAGACTGCAGCTTGCATTACAATAATTTGCACTAAATAATTACTTACTAACTACAAATCAGTGTGTTTCACATCTTAAATGACATATTCGCACCTTGACCCGCACCTCTTTTTAGTGGACTACAAGCCTGTTATAGGTTGGCATGGCCTAGAAATCCACTTCTAACGGGCTGCTTGCACATTCACAGAAACAACAAAAAATACATTAGAAAAAAACAAACAAACAATATCTCTGACAAGGAGATGTGCTGATTTCTTCATTTTTGTTTTGGTTGAAGTTTGCAATTTTGTGATTCCAGGGAATAATAGATAGCATTTTTGTAAGCCCATCTTATGAAATTGTTGATTAATTGTGTTTTGTGAGGAACAGAAATGGTTGAATGACTTAAACATCAGTTGCTCTTCAGTTTCCCTACTGCAAAACCCAACAGACCACATGAAAACTGCACTTTCAAAGATGAAGTATGTTGATTTTTATACAAAAACATATAATTACTTCTTAAACAAGTAGTAACATCTAGCACCATTTAGATTAAGTTTATATGATGACTACAACTCAAATATTAATGACACAGTTTGTACAACAGTCAAAACTATTTTTTTATACAGAGTATACATTTTTGAAATTAGTAGCTGAAAACTGATGCCTTGTTTATTTAAACTGTTAGAAATCCTTATAAAATATACATGATTATTTTCTGGAGAGTAACTATTATATGTATATATTGATTTGATATATTTTCGCAAAGCAGACTCATTGCTGTTGAACTAAAAATATCTATCAGATTTCTGTCCTACAGAATTTTAAGTAATCCTTCATAAATCATTAGTGACCATTTAATAAGAGATGTCTGTGCTGCAGTCAGACAATGATTGGTAAAAAAAGACAGATATCTGTCAAAGGTCAAGTGTCTCTGCTTATGCATTACAAAGCAAAATACCTAATCAAGTTTAGCAATAAATCAAGATGAAGTTTCTGAGTTAGAACATCCAGAAAATAATTAATGGGATGTAGTAGGAGAAGACAGGTGGATTTTGTATGTACAATTTGCAATGAAGTGTAAAATAAAGCTGATCCGTAATGAATCTTGAAATCAAGTGGTAAACAAGTACAAGTCGGAGGATGAAAATCTAATGACAGGCAACAAATATAATAAGGTTGTGATCCAACAAAATAATCAGCAGGGAATTTGCTAAGAGCTTCCACTACTGAGAATTAAGAGGTCTTGAAATTTACATAATCTAGTCAGTCTGGCATATATTTTACGGAATCTGTTTATCAAGTCATGCAAAGCTGAAGTGAATATTTAAAATACCTAATTATACTTAATCTGAATAACACATTCTAATAAAAGCTGCAATATTGGACTTCATTTAACATATGAATTCTTAATTTCATCATCTGAAAGATTTATATAGTCCCAAATGCATTATTATTGCCTGGTAGTTCTACTCTGATGATTAAGGCTATAAACAAGCTTCATTCTGTAGCTGTGAGTTTGGTTCCCTCAGTTTCTACTGCAAGATCTCTGACAGCCTGAAAGGCAATTAACTATATAGTACTCCAATGATTCCCCTTTAAATAGGCACTTGTACTGAGTGTCACTGTCTTGTTAACCAACAAATCAAATACAAAACAGATACAGAAACAAATATATTTGTGATTTCTGTTTAAAATTCACATTTATTTACTTTTATTTATTTATTTATCTTTTGTTGACCGTTTTAGTCCCACTAGGTTAGTAGCCACTTTTCAGGGCTTTTAAGGATCAAGATAATATCTGTACTGCAAGGGGAAATTTGGCCAGGGCATCGGAGAACTACTACTACTACTACTACTCTTTTTGAAAGGTGCTGTTGGATCTTTTACATTCATCTGAGCTGCCACCAACTCAAGCAGTTGGGGCTTTGGTTGTTTTAAAAATGACACACTCAGAAGTGCACCAGCCCCCTTATGCTGTACTACAGTGTCAGTAATTTATCTACCTGGTGTGAGAAAAGACTCGACAGCCTTCTGTGCCAAAGGTGAGTGTGCTACCTGTTGCATCACTGACACTCACCAGATGACTGCATGAAGTCTACTACCCAATCAATACCAGCAATTTCTGCTCTCACAGAAATTATTCTGACTTAAATATTTTTAGCAAAAACATTTTTACACTATGCTGGCATGGAATAGTTCCTCTACTTGCTAAAGAAAGATTGCGGAATGGAGGCAGCTGGTTTCATGCAGAGGGTGATAATCATTTAGCTTTATATTGTCACTGCTGATCTATGCTTCACCCCCCCACACACACACACACACCACCATAGTCATGTGTGCTAACTGTAACTCTTTCAGAGTACAAGCCCCAACTCCTAAACCCAAATGAACACATTAGGGTACTAAATACCATTCCTTAACAGTTCCATCAAATAGGAAGCAAAAATACACACACGCACACACACACGCACACACACGCACACACACACACACGCACACACACGCACACACACGCACACACACACACACACACACACACACACACACACACACACACACACACACACACACACACACACACACACACACACACACACTAAACATACCAGCATTAAAGGATGCAGACACACTTATCCCCTTCCCTAGCCCTTATTCTAATCTTATTTCACACACACATACTCATACTCACTCAACCTCAATGCCAATGAAAGTTTCAACATTATTATCCCTCTCCCTTACTTAACATTATCTCTCTCCCTTATTTAACATTTGACAATTGCACACTTTGACTATTTCTGCATTTGAGAAAGCATGCATTCAACCAATTCTAACACCAGAAAATCCTTCGACCAACTGAAAATTCAACCAAATGTATGTAACCCACACTAACACTGAGACGCACAAAAAGGAGAATAAGGGCAATTTAATGTGCAGACATCTTGACACATGTCATCTAAATACATGCACATCAATAATGTACTTAACTGCTGGTCAAACAGTGGAAGAGAACCAGTCAAAAAAAGGAAACAGTCTCCTTCTCATACTGGTTAAAAAAAGACCAAAGCTTACACCTTGCTCACTTTACTCATATTTGTTAATCCTAACCCTGATCCTACACATTACATTACTAAAAATCCTCTCACACATTACATTTTCCACACAACATAAAACAGGTACAACACAAAATCCACTCCCTTCTCCAGCTTTTATTCTATCCCAGCAAATACACAGATACACTCACCCCTTGCCTCTACTGCTTGTACATTTCTTCACTAAAAGCAATGCTGATATTACTCCTTCAATAACTCCTGCACTCAACCATCAATGTACTCCATAATCTGTGACAGCAAAAACAGCTGTTGACATTCTGTGCATTTGAACTAAAAATGCAAACCATAACCGTGTGTGTGTGTGTGTGTGTGTGTGTGTGTGTGTGTGTGTGTGTGTGTGTGTGTGTTTTGAGAATTTCTGCTGTGTCACTTCAAGTATTACAACAAGAAAAATCTAAAATAATAACTCTTGTATAATGACAATAAATCAGCGATAAAATCTGCACCTGAAATATGTATAACTATAATTACTGTATAGTCAGCTAAAATGCACACCACCAGAATATGACCTAAAACCAGTAATTGTATAAACCAAGAAATCTAAATGGAAAAACCAAGTTCTTAATAAAAATAATTTCAAAATTTATAGAAGCAAAACTAAGGGGTTTAAAATAATGATCTCTAAATATATATTTTGAAATGTTCTATGTAAACTACACATCAAATATGAATTGTTTCCAAATCTTAATCACTAGTCTGGATAACACCTTTATCTGAATCGGAAGCAACAAGTTGTAAATACCTGGGCTAAAAATCAAAATATCATAATCATTAACTAATTCAAAAGTTTAACTGAACTTAGCAAAATCTAAAGTTGTAGAACAAACCAACTTATATATTATTTGCTTTCAAAATCATCAAGAACTAATTTCTCCTGAATGCAAGAATATTCTTTATCAGAGAAAGTTATACGCAAGTGGAATGAGATCATAAAATGGGTCACATAGAGCATATCCACTAAGATCTCCAAATGCACTTGGGATAAACCTTATGGAAAGAGCATTTGGCGGATATGGGTACCGACTTGGGGCTAGCTACAAAAACTTGGCAGGATAGGTAGAACATTAGTTTTCTTCTGCATTCAGTACGTAGACAAATTGTTGTTTATGCTACTTAATAATCAATTAAAGTTATCTCTTCTCTGAGAAGTATATGAAACAATCTTAACAAGTCCAAAACGTTTCATTTACTGGGGAGACGTAAACAACTCAAAATGTAGTTTTATTTTGTCTATTCTATACAAGTATCCAGCCAAAGCACATGAAGATAGAGTCTGAGAAAACATGAATAAGATAAATTAACCATAATAAGGGTTGTTTAATCCATGAAGTACAACATTGCACTGTCACTGGAATTTATAAAAACATCAGAATGAAAATTAAGATCAACTGATGCTTCTCCTTAAGATCTGCATTATGTTATGCACCTACTTCAGAATTTTTAATTCGGCTTTTTAAATCTCAACGGTTTAATGAAAGTTCTGTGGAGAAAGGGAAGAAGCATTTACATTTTCCCATCCTGCTGCTGATAATCAGCTGCTACCAGTGTCTGTCCTCATTCACCAGGTCTACTGGACTTTCCTGCATGCCTCCAGCTTTACCCCGACCAATGCTTTGGACTGGTAAGGAAAATGAGACATCATGGTGCAGTGCCATATTGCTGCCAGCATTTTTTCTCCGTATCTCCCAGGTTCCTCATTTCCCAGTTTATACGCCTGCATACTTTATGGGTGAATTTGTAATAGGGGAGAAGCATATCAGCCTTTCTCCACACTAACTCAGCCAATGCTTCCCCTACTCCCAATTTAGGACATGCCTCATGTGCTTTCCCATCTTCCACCAGGATAGGCATACCCATTACCAGACTTTTCCATCGCTTCCCTAGAATGCCTTAAACTCCAAAACCATTAATTAAAACCCGGGTTACCTGGGCCATTGTTAGGGCTTTATACCTTTATACCAAAGTGTGGCTGGCATTTAAGTTTTTAAGGACCTTGACCTACACTTTCCAGAGGGGAACTGGGATTACCTAATACTCCTTCCCTTTTCCTGATTTGCTTCAGTTATACAAGGGTCACTGCAGATAATGTATGAGCATTTCAAAATATTTATGGGCTAAACATGGTGTTAAAAGCTTCCAAAGATCAAAACCTTCTTACAACTGACAGAAAAATCTACCTACAACTATAGCAGCTGTGCACCCCCCAGATTATGGGAGAATGTACAGTCTATACTGACAACATGGGAATCATATATCAAATGAATGAGAGGAATTTGGCCCTTATGAGCACATATGAAAAGCTGAAAATATAAATGAGAAGGTAAAATGTTATACTAAAAGTTGTGCAAGTGGGCATACTTTCAGGTATGATATATATTTAAACACTAGAAATGGGACTTTCATAAATGTTTATTTATCAAGTGCCTTGTGCAGAGTTATATGTTGATAATGCTTACAGCTTTAATCAGTGTTTACTAGTTATTTATACTAGTTATTTATATATTTAGAAACTGGCAAAGGATCTTCTACTTCTAAGAACTTCACAACCTGCTCTTAGAAGCTGATACAAATAGCAGACAAAAGTGGGTAAGAGTGACTGAATTAAAATTATAAAAATTCTTGTGGAAATGGCACATGAAATGAGAAAAGCATAATTAGGCTGCTTAGGGAGATTCACTGGATAAAGACCCTCATAATTATTCATTGTGCAACAATATAAAATAAACCGATTATATAAGAAATGGAGATGTTTTAACGACATCTAACTTGTGTAGCCATACCGCTGGACTGCACATGTAAAGCCTGTTAAACTCATAAACTCTCACTGAATCAGCCTCCTGATCTTAATTACTTACACATGACTTGGTGCGTCTTCATTAGATGGGTAATCCAAGTAAAATATGGAGCTAGCATCATAAAATAGCACAATTAAACATTTGTAATTAAGTAGTTTTCTGGATGTTAGGGTTGCCAGGCTTTTCCAAGAAAGTGGAAGGCAGACGGGAAATGAGATATACTTTTATGGAATTAACTTCTGTTTGTAAGGGTGGAAATACGAGGTCTGGATAAGCATCTAAAAGAAATTATCTATTGTGATTCAGTTTGTTCTTTGTATTGAAGGATGGCTGTACTAAGTCAACGCTGTGTTGCCTTTGCACAGTTATGTCCATGGTAACGATAGCTACATGTTTTTGATCTTTGTATTACAATGCAAAATGCCATGTTATAAAATGATATTTGCATATTTCCAGATGCTCTTCATACGTGTAGGGTATACTGTAGTTATAACGGCACTATGCTAATTTCTGCTACAATAAAAAGTTATGTTTAGAAAATAAGCAGACAGACAAATAAATAAATAAAACTTCACTATTTTGGTGTAATACTCATATTTTCAGTTCTTAATCATGGTTACCAGCCCAAGTATAAGACTTGCAATTCGGACTGTGTATATTCCAAAGTATAATTTGCAATTTTAGAAGCATACCTGCAATTCAAAAAATTAGGCTGGCATTCTTAATTACAGATGTTTAATGTGCGGATTGTGCCTCTACACCTTTATTTAAATGAGCTAAATGTGAAGAAGCCAGAAGAGAGTCTCTGATGGTGTGGGGGTTGATGACTCTAGTGGCTCAGTGGTTGGACTTACACCCACTGGAGAAAAGGTTCATATAGGCCCCAATGGGTCTCCACAGCCCTTTTCACCACAGCCTGTACCAGGTCCTGAAGCCCACTTTCCTGTCTTGCCAGCTGCCACTCACTAAGGTGCCCACATTGTGGAGTTACTACCTCTACCTATGATATGGTCCCCAGGTGAGCAGGGGTGGGTGGGCAATCTTTCCAACACATGTGAGTCTTGCAGCTGAGCTTCTTATAGGCACTTCAGGACCTGAAGAAAATAGCATAAAAGGGTAAGGAAGGAAAGAAAAAAAATAAAGGAAAAAAAAAATGAGAGAGAGAGAGAAAATGAAAGATGGCGTCAAATAAAACTCATAAGCATTAAATAGCAAATTACTTTACTTTAATTTACTCCTGGATATGAAACTGTCATTAACTAATTATTTCCTGGTTACTGTCTGAGGTTCAGGTCTGCTTTGATTGGTATCACTGCATTTACTGTAACATGACTGAATAAGTGTAATAATTTTTGCAATAAAATGCCACAAATTAAGTTGTGTAACAGTAAATAGTAGCAAGTACTACTGCTTCAGGGCCAAGCATGCTTTTACTTCATAAATATGAATTTCCAATATACTACATTTCATTGCATTTGACTGATTTACTATAATAAAGACACATGCATCTCAATGAATATATTTACTGACCACTAAATTATGCTGTATGACAGATTAACAAGATGAAATCTGTTGAAATTATGCAGTGTCATTTGATTTTTTTTATATATGTCTCTATTATTTCCTTTTGTTAAGTAATCCTATATTAATGGAATCATGGGTCCACCCTGGACACTATTCTCTGAAAATGGGCCCTATTATATACAACTTCCTCAGCAGCTTGGAAGTGTAAGAAAAATGGGAGAAAAAGAAAGTGGGTTATTGATCCTGATTTTGTGTGTAGTATGCCTTAAAGAACTGCAATACTTCATATTTCTACTAGACTGCTAATAAAACTTAAGGCATCCCAACCCCCCCGATCCTTCATGTTATTATGTAGACCATTTATATGCAGAGTGGGTCATAAAGAAAATAATTTTGTTAAAATTATGGCCATGAAGTTAAGAAGCATCCTTTTTGCAAAAAATAAATATTCTATTTGCTTTTGGCAGAATGAAGGAATGTTGTGCAACTTAAACAAATTGTTAAGGCATTAATATTCCTGAGTTGATATATTCAGGTGCACCAGATTCCTTTGGAGAGGAGCGATGTATTCATCTATTTATTGATGAAAACCTGGCTACCATAGCAACCTCAGCAGATAGATTCAAGAAGGACAGAATCTTAAGTCTTGCTTTGGCCGCAAACAGCTTTCAACAGTCCAATCGAAGCCGCATGGCTGACTTATATCATACAACAATGGTATGTTCATTATTTTCTATCATATTAATCAGGGTCTAAAGCATCACAGTTTGCCGTAATGATAATGTAATGAACAGTACATGCTTAGGTCAATTTTGCCCCCAAGTCCATAATGGGAGTGATGATTGTCCATATAGCATTTATAAAACTTTATGAAAACCCAGGAACCCCCTCCTCCCCAGTACATTGTCAATAGCAGTTCACAATTCTCAGAGAAAGGTGCTCCACTGGTCTTAGGTAGTACAACATGTAAGTAATACATTCTAAAATACAAAACTGAAAAAAAACATTTTAGTATACAAACAAAGGAATAAGCATGGTAGTCCAGCACAAGTAATAGGATCAAGAGAGTAGAGCACACTGATTGACCCTGAGTACATTGAAAATGCAGCAAATGAAGAGTTACTCAGCAAGTAATTCAAATATGCATGTGAGATATGCCAACTCTTCCAAAGTTTTACAACATCTATGACCCTGACTCAATCTTGCAATGTCACGGTTATATAAGTTCACTATTTTGCCTAATCTATGAAGAATTAATAGTGCACAATGTATATAAATGCATACATATATTACACTGAACAATTGTAAGCTAGCTTTTTTGTTGAAATGTTGGTTTAAAGAAAATGGTGACATTTGCTTCAGAGATTGCTACACAGTGGGGAATGGCATTTTACCCTTTTCCAAATGGTGCATGATGTCAGAGTTGGAATATATATATATATATATATATATATATATATATATATATATATATATATATATATAAAATTAGGTATGGGTGTGATGCGCACAGCCCCCGCATGGAGGGGTGCATGCCCTCCTGCTTGACATGTTTTTTTTTTTTTTTGATTAAAAGATTTTTGACCATTTGTGGTTGATATAGTATAGGGTGATATAATGGGCTGGGGAATTAATGAAGTATAATCATATATATGTATCTCTCTCTCTCTCTCTCTCTCTCTATATATATATATATATATATATATATATATATATATACATGGGTCTACTACCGGAGATTGAAATTACACTATTTCAAAATCCGGTAGTAGATGCTCTAGCAGTGCACTTCACTGAAAGTGCACTTTCGCGAACACCACTTGAGCGAATGGTTACGGACCGTAGGGTTAGGGCTTGGGTTAAGGATAATGGATAGCTAGTTGGGCTATCCACTCTCCTTAACCCAAGCCCTAACCCTAAGGTCCATGACTAGCACACCACAGTGGAGGAAATTGTATGTCCTCCATGGTGCAGTAATCACGGACCTATGTCCTCCACTGTGGTGCGGTAGTCACGGACCTTAGGGTTAGGGCTTGGGTTAAGGATAGTGGATACCTAGTAGGGCTATCCACTAACCTTAACCCAAGCCCTAACCCTAAGGTCCGTGACTACCGAACCACAGTGGAGGACATTGCCCATTCGTTCTAGTGGTGTTCGCGAAAGTGCACTTTCGGTGAAGTGCACTTTCACGTTAGTGGGCATCTACTACCGGATTTCGAAATAGTGTAATTTCGATCTCTGGTGGTAGACCCATATATATATATATATATATATATATATATATATATATATACAGGTTTACCTTTACAAAGGTGAAACACACTCGTGAGATTGCTCATATGAGTGAATCGTAACTTCAAAAAACAAAACCACAACAGTTTCCAATGTTCAAAAATCAGAAAATTGAAATGCAGATTCACTGATTTTCGAACATAAATATCGAAAAAAAATGTAATGAAGTGTAAATCAGGGGGGTAAGCCCCCCTGTGCCACCCACACCCCCTACTTTAATATTCTAACTCCAAGATCGCACTACAGTGGGGAAAATGACCATTTTCTGATCCCCACTATAGTGCAATCCACCCCAAAATGCCAAATCTGCAATGAGCGAATGTCACTGTGTATTTGCTCATTGCACATTCGAACCTTTTTATGTTCGACGTTTGCAAACTTTGCAAGTCCTTTTCGAACATTTGCTGTTCACCCGTGTGCAAAACGCACACATGAAGGTAAAGCATATATATATATATATATATATATATATATATATATATATATATATATATATATATATATATTCACTTTATAATCTCAAAATACTGAAATCTTGAATATCAGTATCTCAAGACCATGAAGTCGAATCTTCAAAATAACGAAAGTGCATAATCGTGAATCCAACTAAGTCAGATTTGCAGTTATGGCTTTACGTTATGCGACGTGTAGTGTATTGTGTGGATGGTGTCCAGTGTAGTGTGTGGATTTAGATGGAATTTAAGGTGAGTGATTGTTTTGTAAGGGTTTTGGATAGGTGTTTCAGTGTATGTGAGTGTGCTTGTAAGTTGTACGTGTGGGTTAGGGTAGGTAGGTAAAAGTATGAGTGTTTAAGTGCTGGATGTGGTGGTGTTTGTATATTTATGATGCGGATGTATGTGTGTGTGTGTGTGTGTGTGTGTGTGTGTGTGTGCGTGCGCGTGTGTGTGCGTGTGTGTGTGTATGTTTTTGTGTGTGCTTGCGTGCAAGGGACTGTAGAATGTCTGGGTGTGAGTTTACTGTCTTTTTCTGTTTGTGCGATCTCAAAGTTAGTATATATAAGTAAGGGGGTTTGAGGGGTGCAGGGGGGATTGCCCCCTTCTTATATAAAGTGTAGGTTTGTTGATTTGCGTTTATGTGTTTGTGTGTGTTTTGTTTATTTGTTGTAGTGTGGGTAGGATGGTGTTTGTGTTATGTGGTGCATGGTGTATTTATGTTCACGATTTTGTGTTTTGTGGTTTTGGGGTTTCGGGATTTCAAGCATTCGACTTTATGGTCTCGAGATACTGAAATTCAAGATTTCAGTATTTTGAGATTATAAAATGGAACTATATATATATATATATATATATATATATATATATATATATATATATATATATATATATATGTGTGTGTGTGTGTGAGTGCTTGTGTGTGTATATATACACACACACACACACACACACACACAAACACACACATAACTGTATAGCTTTATATGTACACAAACATAATTAGGTATTACATTAATATATAAAAATAGATTACTTAATACAGAACTCTACACTTTACTCCTGTAATGTCTTCTACTATCACTGTGTCCTCATTTCTTTATCTAAGCACACTCCTCCTTCTGGCATAAACACAAAGCTAACTTCAATGCTATAGGCACATTGCTAAAATGTACTTGCCTTAAGCCTGTATTTTTCAAAGACAGTTTTTAGTCTTCATCTTGAAACAGCCTTAAAATGTCCTTCCTTCTCTCTACAGTATCATGTCTACCTATTCGCTGCCTCATTGCAACTCCTCCCCTTCTCTCAGAAGGTCATTCCTCTGCCTTTCCACTTCCCTGCATTTCTGCTTTACATAACCGATCATTCCTTTTTTTTTATAACTTTTCTTTACACATTATCCCAGTTGTCTCCATCCACTGAGTCTCTTGATTAACCACTTCCTTCAGTTCTTGCTCCATCCGCTGCCTATGATTCATATCATACAACAAAAATGTTAGGAAATCCCCAATGTCTAGGCAACTCACTTTACAGACCTAATCTTCAGGTAATCCAGCAAACTCAAGTCAGGTCTAGTAACCCACCTATGACACAGAGAGTGACAGGATTAAAAACAAAGAGTATACAAAGGATTAGTCCAGATAAAACCACTTTAGCTAGTAGATCTAGGAGACTCTCTCTATGATATCTTCCCTGTGGGAGGAATCAAGATGCCTTAAAGTTTTAAGTAGTTTATTCATTTAAGCAGGTCGCTAGACAAGTGTTCTTGTTCTAATACATTGCATTCAACAGGTCAGTTATTTACAGGTGGCTACAGACAATGGTGGGAGGGCGCAGGGGAGCTGATTGGAAAGAAATCTGAAAGATGGAAAAACAAGGAGTCAATCCCAAATCCTAGTTCCTTGTTTGAATATTTCTGAAAGACCTGTGGGGGTTACCAACTCAGCAGCCTGTGAAATTTCATTCTTAATTAAAAGGATTTCTTTCTTTTTAACAAACAAAACAACATGACAACACACCATGACCTACCACTATAGAACTATATTTAAGAAAACACTTTCTCCTGAGCTTCATCAGGTCCATCTAATAGAGTGGTTTGTAGAGTAGTTTACAGTTGAATCATTGAAAATGCCTGCTATTACGAGGCTATCACCAGACTTTATTAGCCTGTTTTGTATCACATGTAATATGAGAGGCTGTGTCTGCTTTTTTGAGGCTCATATTCCTTGAAGCAAATTAGACACACTGAGCTGAGTGGAGGAGGGGCATTGACTACAACTCTGATCTGAGATATATAACAATAAGTATCCTGTTTTTTTGGCTTATTTATACTGGTTATTGCTTCTAGCAGTTTATATATAGCACTATTTACAGCCTGCTGCATACTTCTTACTGTATTGTATTGTTATTTTCTGTACTTGTTAAGGACCTATTTCTTTGTTCTGATTTTCTGCCAAGGAGTGTATCATATAACTGATTTGTTTGCAGTGAAAAGCATTCTGTAGAGTCTCCTTGCTCCCTTAGCTGTTTAAAAACTTGCATTTTGTGGCTCACTGCTGTGATAAACATTTCTGTAGTGGTTACTGTCTAAAAGAGTGTAGGCTACTAGCTTTAGTATTGGTCCCACTCTCCCTCCCTGTTGGTGTCTTGCTGTTCTACCCTCCCTCCCTGTTGGTGTCTTGCTGTTATACTTGGCGGCTTTGCACTTGACCACCCCTACTGTAAATATGATCTGGGACACTCCTCCCAGTCGAGTATCATTAGCTCATTCTTCCTAATACAGAGAGAACATCTGAGAAGGCCAACCCACTTAGTTTCTTTCTTTCTGTTCCTCCTTTCTCCCTTTCTTACAAAAAAAAATTTTTTTGCCTGAATCTCCTTGTGTTCTGACTGTGCTTCTCAAACATTTTGGAAATATAGAGTATATTTTAGTGCATTTATTAAAACTGTATTTGACTTAATATTGCTACAACTCAAGTGTCCTAGATTGCAGTACATCTGAATTGTTTTAGTGTGTTTTAGCTGCTTTTCTGTATATATATGACTTTTTTGTACATGTAGACTAGCTATTTATTCTACTGTATTACTGCCTCTTAAATCATTTTTCAGTTGTGCACTTGCCTTGCTTCATTCAAAAAGTTTTAAATCACTAATTTTGTAGAGTTTTAATTGCATTTACTGTTTACGGCTACACACTCAAGTGCGTTAGCTTTTTCTGTGTTTATTTACTGTATTATTGCATTGTTTAGCCTGTTTTAACCAAAGAAAAAAACAAACAAAAAAAACAAAACAAAACAAATACTGTCTTATTTGCTCTTTTTCCACCTTTCCTAGCCAGTCCATATCCCAGGCTTTGCTTGTCTCAGGACTTTATTTTCTGTGTTCAGAGCTATTCAGACCTTGCTGTGGTATAGGGAAGTCCTACTGCTTACCAGTGGGGGTGGTGAGCATTGTAATGCCTATCTAACACTATCTAACACTAAAGGAGTGGTTTCCAGCTCTGAAATTGTAATTTTATTAGCCATTTTGGGCTGATTTCTATCCCTTTCAAATTTCTGGCTTAAAAACATGTATGTTTGTGCATTTTTCGCATCGTGCAGCACAGCGGGGATACGGTTAAACTATTCCAGGTGCCAGAAAGTCTACTCTTCATATTTTCCCTTAGAACTAGCTGGTTTCTCAGTAGTAGCACTAAAATCTGAACCCCTGTGACTAGCACTTTCTCTAGAACCTGCTGAAAAGCACTAAGAAGCCTTAAACGGATACAAGCACTCAACTCTCCTTGTTAATAAGGAGAAATTAATCGTAGGCACTAAACAGCCTATAATTGCAAGTACCTTGCAAAGGTAAGGGAAAACAGCTCTTGTACTTTACAAAAAAGCACCTAAACAGGGATGTCCAAGGGTCAGCTTCTGGTGATTTCTCCTGTCCACCTGGTGAATCTGGGCATACTGCGGCAATGCAGCAACTGCCTCATGTACACAGACAATCCTCTCCACTACCACCCAACACTACAACCTGTGAGAGATGCACTTACATAGCCAAACTGGAAGCAAATCTCTCTCCAGCCAAGATTATGCTAGACACTCAAGAGGAGAAGGTTAATACCTGCACTACACCTCAAGCAACACATACCCTTCAAAACCCACACCATCAACACCCACACATAGCAACACTAAACCCACATATGTGGAGGCCCATGACATTAACCTGCCCAAGCAACAAGGACCTCCAAAGCAGAAAAGCAAACAAACACCAGTCACAACCAAAGTGACACAAAGTTCACAACACCAGTGTGCCACCCAACAATAACCCCTAAAGCAAGACAACGTATCCAATACTTTAGTCATAGATGACTCAATAGTCAGGCACACTGATGTTCCACTCACCAGGTTGAACAAGGAGAAAATTACAGTCAGCTGCCTGTCGGGTGCCAGGATCTGCCACATAATGCATGCACTCAAGTTACTCCACAACAAGTACAGATACGACTCTGTCATTGTCCATGTTGGAGTGAATGACTTGAAACGTACCTCCCTGGACTACATGAAAAGAGACATGGAAGAGCTCTCAGATCATGTGGCCCCAGGCTGGTATGACCCTAGCCCTGAGTAGCATCCTGCCTTCACCCAGAATGATACCACAGTATAAGGACAAAATGACTGACTTCAACAACTGGCTAAGCTTCTGGTGTCATTCAAAGGGGATCCAGTATCTGTCTGCCTAGGATGACATGATCAATAAACCACAATGCTTTGCCAGAGATGGTCTACACCTGTCACCCCTGGGATTCAGGTTACTCACTAAAGCTCTTGCCACCCCTATAGTGCCTTTTTTAGGCAAGGTTCAAAGGACAAAACCACCACCGTAGCAAATACAAGCATGCAAAATCTGAAGGTAATGCTACTTAATGCTAGATGTCTAAACCTCAAAATGCACTCTCTCAAGGCAGTCCTAAAAATGGTGAACATCAATATCTGTGCAGTAACTGAGACCTGGTTCAAGACTCCAGAGAACACCCCTGCAATACCAGGCTACAACTCTTACCACACTTTTCGGCCACCAAACCAAGACCGAAACACTAAAGGTGGAGGAGTGTCCATATTCACCAAGAATATTCACACCTCCAGGCTAGTTGCCCAACACAATGCATCTGAAATTCTACAGGTGCAACTAACACTAGGTAAGACTGCAATCCAAATTGTAGCTTGCTACAGATCCCCCACCATGCTCCAAGATTCTCACTACACCTTTCTAAACATACTGGAAAATATATGGATACAACAAAACACTCTAATACTGGGTGATTTTAACTACCCTGCCATTAACTGGGAAAACTACTCGGGTACCAACACCTTTTCCCAACGGTTCTTGGAATTCATAAATTCCAATGCCCTGGATCAATTAATCCATTGTCCCACCAGGGGCTCCAATATCCTAGACCTGGTCATTACCAACATGGGAGATAGATGCTCCACACCAGTGGTCACCCCCTCATTGGTCAGGTCTGACCATAAGCAAATCACCCTTGACATCCTCATCCCACCCCCACTCCCAGTAAGGAAACCTCCATAAACAACTTCTCCAAAGCCAATTTCATGCTACTTAAGTCAGAAGTGACAAAATTCATGACACCCATGCAGATGGGAGCTGAAAGTTTAAATGCTGAATCCTACACTAAGGCACTGTATGAGCACATCCAGTCGTGCATGAATCGTGCCATCCCAAATAGAACCAAGACACTCTCCTCCAAAAAGGGAAGCCAAACTGGTGGTCCCCTGCCATAAACAAAGTATACAACAGAAGGAAAAAAAACTGTTGCAGAAAAGAGGAAAATCCCAGGATGCAAAAAACTCCCTTACCAGCCTCAGTAAGAAGCTGAGATCCCTCATAAAATCCTCCAAAGCTAGTTTACGAAAATAAAATTGCCAAAGATTCCAAAGACAACCACAAAGCATTCTATAGTTATGTCAAGAATCTAAATGGCAATGCTCAAATCTGCTCTGAGCTACAACAGCATTAAATATACTGATCCCAAGGATATTGCCAATATCCTGGCAGATCGATTTAGTGCCAACTTCACTCCCCTCTCATCCCCTAAAGGGCCCATCTCCATACCAAAAGATTGTCAAATTCCAGTAATCACGGCCATACAGGTAGAAACCGCAATCTCCAAACCTAAGAATACAGCATTCATGGGACCAGATGACATCCCGGGCTGTCTAACAGATCTAACATTGCTTCTGAAAATATTGCTTTACTTGTAACAGGAGTATACTCCCTGATGTATTTTAAGTGATTACCACATATGTATTAAGCGTTTTATTAGGACATAAAAATGTTTAAAAAGTATTCATTGAGCACTTTCATCCCCTCAAAATGGGAACTTCATCAGAATACATGCCTTCTATTAAATCCAACATTTGTAGCCCAATGTGTTGATGACATCACAGCCACACAAATGCATTTAAAGGCACAACCACTTTTTTAAAAAATACAGCTTAAAAATACTTAGAAACATCTAAACCATACTTAATACACTTAAAATAAACTTTCTGAACTTCATGGAAATTTTTAACATAGCCTTTTGTCCCTAGCTCTCTTAATTAACAGGGGTTTTACAGAAATAACTTCATTTAAACCAATGCCCTCCCCTGCCTGCAGCTTGATCTGCCATTTGACTTCTTTTTCTTCCATTAAATTTCTGTAGTCCCCCCTCTAGGGTTAACTAATACTTTCTCTAAGATTCCAAAGTGGAACCCCCTGAAAAGTCCTACAAACTAAAGAATGCTTATACAGTGCATTATTATTCTTAGTGGATAGCTGATAAACGTGTTCATATATCCTATTACATAATTGCCTTTCGGTTTTGCCAACATAATATGCTGGACATCCCTTACACAGTGCAAGGTATATGACACCTGAAGTGTGACAATTACCCTTAACAAGTTCTACTTTTGATTTGTGGGTATTTTCTAAAATAACCATTTTACAATCTACTATGTAGCAACATTGTGAACAGGATCCACACTTTATAGTGCCATCATACTTGTTAACTTGTGTGTTCTTCACATATTCAAAACTTTCCTTTATGTTTACCACCGTTTTGTATACACAGGAGGGTCTCTCTCCTACAACCCTTCTCAAATCTGGGTTTTCCCTGAAAATGGCCCAGTTTTTTTCCAATGTGTCCTTCACTTTAACTACCTTCCCCCTGTATGTAAAAATCATAGCCTTTTCAAAGTTTGTTTGTCCCTGAGGTGACTCTCTAACCATGTTAAAATTTCCTAACAGGGGTTTGAATCTCTTACCCCATTCCATTCTAACATAGTCCACATTTTCCTGAACCATGCCCTGTGGCTATCCTCTTTCATAGAACATTTCTGCAACTTTCTGTAATTCATTCTCAAGGTCACCAGCCAAAGATGTCATTCTAGCAACCCTTACCATCTGGCCTTTCACAGTACTGGCTTTTTGGTGGGGAGGGTGACTACTTGTGTATTCATAGGTTCATAGGTTCATAGATAAGCACTAGGCTATCTGCCCGAGGGCATCTATAAGCCTAGCTAGAATGTGTTGGCTTTCGCTGCCCCCGTTAGATTAGTTCCCTGTGCCTCGGTCCAGCAGAGCCATTAGTTCCCTGTGCCTCTGTCCAGCAGAGCCACTGCAGTGATCCCCGGGGTAAATTTTCTGTTTCCCATCCACTCATCAAGGTTTCTCTTGAAGAGTGTAAGTGAGGGGCTCTGCCTAATGTAGATTGGAATCCTGTTCCAAGGCATGGGGAGTCTCTGGGACAGGAATCTATCCCTCCAGCCCATCCTATTTATCATTGTGAGGTTTAGATCCCTACAGCATGTGGCTCTTGGGGATTTGTTTTTTTTAGGTGGAGCATGTCCATCAATTCTGGCTTGGACATGGCCTTGTATGTCAGGCAGAGATCACCTCTGAGTAAGCGGTATGCAACCGAGTACAGCTGGATCTTCTTCAGTTGGGCTGCATAGGACATATGTTTAAGGCCAGTAATCCCCTTGGTGAGGTACTTCTGTGGTCTTTCCAGCTGTTGCAGGTGTTTTGTAAGGTACAGCCCAAATGAGGCATTGTACTCTATGATGGGGTGGGCCACATAGAAGGATTTTCTAACCACCTTGGCAATATGATTATCAAAGGAGAGATTATTATCTACTTGGGTCCCCAGATCCCTTATTACATTTTCTGTATTTAGGGGACTGCCACGTATGTGGTAGTTCATGGGTACTTTGTTTTTTCCAAAGGGGATGACTATGCTCTTTTTGACATTTAGCTTGAGGCCATGATTTTGACACCAGGTATCCGTCTCAGTAAGACCTTTCTGGAGGATGTCTGTATCAGCTGGAGAGTCAATTATGTCCCCCAGTTTGCAGTCGTCTGCAAACTTGGTCAGCCATAGTCCTCCTGTGCTTGCCAGTACCTCTGAGAAGTATATACCAAACAGGAGGGGTCCCAGGACTGAGCTCTGGGGGATGCCACTTAATTACTGGTTTAGAGTCGGATATAGAGCCTGCAACTCTCACCATGTGGGTTCTATCCATGAGCCAGTTGGCAACCCATCTCATGATTTAGGGGTTTATGTTCAGGCTGGTGAGCTTGTCTATAATACCAGAATGGGGAATGGTGTTGAAAGCCTTTGCGAGGTCTAGGTGGGTTGTGTGGACCTCCTTTCCCTCATCTAAAGCCTTGGTAACTGTCTCAAAGAAGTCCACCAGGTTTAGGAGGCATGATCTTCCCTTAACAAAGCCGAACTGGGTAGGGTACAATGTTTGGAGGTTCCCAATGTCTCTGTTAATGAATTCCATGATGATGCGCTCCATAGCCTTGCAGACCAGGCTAGTCAGGCTTATAGGGCAATAGTTCTCGGGCTAAGCTGTGGCTCCACCTTTGTGGAGTGGGATAACTGTTGCTGTGTGCCACTCTATGGGTACATAGCCTGTAGAGAGACTGAGTTTGAACAGTGTGTTCAGGTGAGGGGTTAGTTCATTTTGGAGCTCATGTAAGACACAGCCTGGGACACCATCTGGTCCCATTGAAGCTGTATTTGCGACTTTGGATAGGGTTGTTTTAACCTGTGTGCCAGTTTTTGCCGGGGCACTACATTCTTCTGGTATGGTTATGGGCCCTTCAGGGGGTGAGAGGGGGTGAAGTTTGCACTAAACCTGTCTGCCAGAATGTTGGCAATATCAGTCGGTTCAGTGTATTTTGTGCCATTCTGCGCTAACTCAGAGCAGATCTGAGAGTTTCCACTTAGGTTCTTGACATAGCTAAAGAACGCTTTGTGGTTATCTTTGGAGTCCTTGGCAATTTTTCTTTCAAAGCTAGCCTTGGATGATTTTCTGAGGAATCATAGTTTGTTGTTGATACTGATCAGGGGTGTCTTTCCTTCTTGGGATTTTACTCTTTTCTGCACTAGTTTCCTCCTTCTGTTGTATAGCTTGTTTATGGCAGGGGTCCACCAGACTGGTTTCCTTTTCTTGGAGGAGTGAGTCTTGGTTTTGCTTGGGATAGCATGATCCATGCATTCTTGCACATGCTCATAGAGTGCCTTTGTAAGGGATTCAACAGCTTGGACAGCATTGTCCTTTAGCATGGGGGCTGTGAACCTTTCCACCTCTGTCTTAAGTAATGTGAAGTTTGCTTTTGAAAAGTTTTTCACTGTGGTTTCCTTGATTGGGAGTGGGGGCTGAATGTGGATATCGAGAGTGATTAGTCTATGGTCTGCTCTAACCAGCAAGGGTTTGACCTTCGGTGTAGAACACCAGTCGCCCATGTTGGTGATGACCAGGTCCAATATGTTGTCACCTCTGGTGGGGGTGTTGACTAGTTGATTCAGGGCATTCGAGTTTATAAATTCTAGGAAGCGTTGGGCAAGGGAGTTAGTAGTTGAGTAGTTCTCCCAGTTAATGTTTGGGTAATTGAAATCACCCAATATTAGGGCGTTTGGTAGGACCTTCATATTTTCCATTGTCTCCAGAAATGCGGAATGGGGGTCCTGGATCTTGGTGGGTGATCTGTAGCAAGCTACAATTTGAATTGCAGTTTTGCCCGTTGTTAGTTGCACATGGATAATCTCTGAGGCATTGTGCTGTCCACTAACCTGGAGGTGTGGGTATCCTTGATGAATATGGATACACCCCCACCTTTTGTGTTTCGGTCCGGGATCTGTGGCCGAAAAGTATGGTATGAGTTATAGCCTGGTAGTGCTGGGGTGCTCTCTGGAGCCTTAAACCAGGTTTCTCTTACTGCACAGATTTCAATGTACTCCATACTGAGGAGTGCTTCGAGTGCATGCATTTTGATGTTTAGACTTCTGTCGTTGAGTAGCATTACCCTCAGTTTC
The DNA here is from genome assembly GCF_019279795.1 of Protopterus annectens. Lineage (NCBI taxonomy): Eukaryota > Metazoa > Chordata > Ceratodontiformes > Protopteridae > Protopterus > Protopterus annectens. The sequence continues at coordinate 502,869,421 of NC_056738.1, forward strand.
TGGTTACTTGTGCTACTTCCACAAAATCCGACTAATAACTGTAAACCAAGGAACTTGTAAATAAAATACAAATTTACTCTTATTGAATGAAGCGCTTTTCGCTGGCACAAATGTGTCAACTTCTTCAGATTCAAAACAGTTTTGTGAAATACACACACCACTTAAAACAACTTACTCTTGTCATGTAATCAGCATCAGCTGGTGCTGCTGTTCTAGAGCCTGCTCATATTTAAAGTGATATTACATATAAAAAGCAGTAATAAAACACATTGTGCATGCTGGTACAACATTCAACAGACTGATAAAACCTAATCTAAGCTAAACAGATTAACTACGCTTAGCAGTCAATATTGACTGCTTAATAATAAAGAATAAATCAATTAGTGTTACAGTGAAACAAGTTAAACTTATGGCAATCCTGGTTGAATAATAATCCTAAGAAGTCAGAAATTGTCAACCAACAACTCAGACAGGATTGGTTCTATGCTGTCAGTTAACTCAATTTTACAATACAAGTAAAAGTGTTAAAAATACATTAATAACCAATACGTTTATACAAATTGTACTTAAAAAATGCTAACAAGCGACTATCTCAAGAGGTCAGAAATTGACCATTGGTCAAGGCCATTTTTTTAGAGTACAAATATTTAAGGTTTATAAGAGGTTTGATGTTTATAAAAAAACTATTAAGGGCTTGCCTACAAAAGTACTTCTAGTTATAAATCACCAAACTACTAAATAAACATAATCAAAAACACATTGTTGTAAGTTACAAAGTTCCTGCTTCATCTATTTAGATGTTTTAACTTTAAGAGGCAAGCAATATTACAGGCATCATTCAGGCCAGGACTTAGAAATGCATTTAGTCTCACCTGCCATAACAGCTGACGTTCTTCGAGCATCAAGTTAAATGGTCCACCTCTCACATCAAAACTCACATGGTCTATAACTTTGAAAAGAAACTTGTGGTTACTGTGTTCAATAAGGTTTCTTGCTAATGGATTATCATCTTTTTTTCTTTTCTATAGCATATGTGTGCTCATATACTCTATCTTTTAGCTTACGTTTGGTTTTACCGATGTAGAAGGCTGAGCATGCTTGGCACCTAGCCACATAAACCACAAGCTTAGAGTTACAGTTGTATTTAGACCTCAACTTGAAAGTCCTACCATTAACAACACAACTCTCCCCTATCTCAATGTGTCTGCATGTTCTGCAGTTACCGCATGTAGTCATTCCTACTCGCCTTGACAGGGGTCCCATACTCTTTCTTTCGAGCAAAGTTTTCAGGTTTGCTCCTTTCCTAAAGACAAGGTTTGGCGCTTGTCCAAGTTTAATGGTCAAACATCTATCAAGTAAGATTAATTCCCAATTTTTGTTTAAGATAAATCTGACCATTTGACTGTCATTACTGAAAGTAGTTATGAAACTAACTTGAAATTCTTTAGTTGTCTCCCCAGTTGTTACTTCTGCTGTCAATGCGCAGTTACTAATAGTGCTGCCCTCTATCAAGTTCGTTACGTCAACATTTATTGTGTTTGCAAAATTACTGTTAAGTAAAGGTTTAACTACACCTAACTGTCTCTTAAGTCTCACTTCTGTTACCAAAGATTGTATCAGCTGTAAGGGGTAGCCTCGTTGTATAAACATATTGCTTAACAATAGACACCCGTCATTAAAATCTGAGTCTAAAGTAGTCATTCTGGCTGCTCTAATAAGTTGTCCTTTCACTATTGAGCGCTTCTGGTGATAAGGATGATTACTAGTAAAATGCAAAAATGAGTTAATGTGCGTTTCCTTTCTGTGTATTCTAGATACGTATCTCTCATTTATAATGTCTTTGACGAGTTTACAATCCAAGTAGTCAATAGAATTTGTGCTAAAACTAGATGTAAACCTTAAGAATTCAGTAGTTGAGTTTAAATACCTAATGAATTCTTATGCCTGTTGTTCATCGCCCTTGAAGAGGATGAAAATATCGTCCAAGAATCCGGTATAAAATGCTATGCTCACCCTGTGTAGTGGATGTTTAAAAACAAAATTGTTTTCCCAAAATGCCATAACTAAATTGGCAAAACTACCTCCACAGGGTGAGCCCATAGCCACTCCACAATTTTGCAAGTAGAACTCACCATTGAATACAAAGAAATTGTTAGTTAAAATTATATTCAATAAGAGTTCCACTAATTGGATTTCTTGTGGTGGGGCGTCCCTAGACTTCATCATGAGGCTTACCCATTCAATTCCATCCAAATGTGGAATTGATGTATATAAGTCTTTAACATCTATGGTTATAAAGTTGTTTTTATCAAACCTCAATTTGTTAATGTTGTCTAAGAAGGCCCAAGAATCTTTGCAAATCTGTGGTTCTAATAATATGTATTTCTTCAAGATAGAGTCAACTACTTTGGAACAAGGGTACGTAATAGACCCTCTCCCATCAATGAGTGGCCTCATTGGTGGGTCAGTTAGGTTTTTATGTACTTTGGGGATGCCGAAAAGCACTGGGATTTTAGGCCAGGACAGTGTGATGTAATTGTAAGTGTCAATGTCTATCAGTGACTCAATAAATAAGTCACTGAGGTAACTCTTAATTCGACCATATGCAGTGTTGACTTCATTTAACGATACCTTAGAGTATGCTTCACTATTTAATAACATCAACATTCTATTGTTATAGTCAACAAAGTCCAAAATAACAATCCCACCCCCTTTATCTGGTTTCACTACCCTCACGGGTGAAGATTTTAACAAATTCAATTATTCATTTTCCTGTGATGTAATGTTTCGACACTTGTTTCTGTTCCCAAATTTATGTCTCCACAATGTGATGAAAGTCCAGTTCACAGATTTGCTCAAATACTCTTAAAGTCTGGTGAAGAGGGGGGTTGAAAGTACTTGGAACCCTAAGAGCGTTGTTTGAAGTAGTATGGTGGCCAAGTAAAACTGTTAAGTTCAATTTTCTGACAAACAGTTTCAAGTCAAGAACCAGGTGTTCCAAGCTAGAAGGTTTACTGGGAACAAACGTGTTACCCTTTGCTAGGAAGTCAGCTAGCGCGGGGTCAATGTGCAAGGAAGAATAATTAAAGATTTTAAAATCCCCTGTTGAATTCAAGAGAATGTCTATCCCCAAAGGGGGTATAGCCCCTATCTCTTGAATCTGTTGTTGCGTTTGTTCCTCTGGTTCTTCTGCATGTTGTTGAACTTCTTCTTCGGAATTGCTCCTAAGTCTTTGGTTACATGAAAATTTTGGTTGGAATCACTTCTATTATTCATATTAGTGCTGTGTGTAGTTGTTGCATTACTGTTATTGTAATTTTGGTTATGAATTCTTTCACTACGTCTCAGGGTGTTGTCATTGTTGTCAACTACAATAGAATTAGGACTACCCATGTTGTCAAGGGTAGAATCCGCATTGGTGTTAAGCGAAATTTGTGTATTGCCACCTAGTGCTGCTGCTGACTGTGCACTAGATGGTTTAGGATAAGCAGTGCCAGTATCATAAGCTTGTCGGTCTCTATTGGTCTTCTTAAGCTTATTTGTTTTAAGTCTCTCCAATAGCTGATCTATACTAAAAAAGCTTCTTTCATAATCAAACTTGTATCTCAGGAAGTCCAAGTCTGTAGTGATCTCGGTGTCCAAAACAGACACTTCCTTAATCAAAGTTTCAGTGTAAAGGTTGTAATGTTTAATCATTAAGCTCATTAAGTCAAAGCCTTGTTTGTCAGACAAAGATACCAGTTCAAGATGAAAAGGTGAATCAGCAATTAAACCGGTAGGGTATTGGTGATAGCGCAACCCTTTTGGAACAATGTGTTGATCAAGGCAAGTATTAAAATACATGACTTCTAGTTGGAGCTTTTTCACTTTTAGCAATTTGTTATCAAACAATTTTAGTTTGTCATTAATAGTTTGTAAACCAACCTGTACGTTGTTTGAAGAACTAGCCGGTCGCTCACTGTTTAACCCATTCACAAATGACAAGTTAGAAGTGTTTGTAACCCATTCACTGAATGTTGGAGCGCCAATAAGCCCTGTCCTCCCTTGTATCTCTGGTTGTAATTGTAGTCCAGTGGGTTGTTGTCGACTACCCTGCAGTCCAGCTGAAAAATTATTCCCTGGTGGCCCTTGTGCTGCTGGAATAGAGTTGTCGTTTGTATCTGTCAAACAGGTCGCAGCACTACCTGATGGACCAACTCTAAGCGGTGCATTAGTATTAAAGGAACCCCTTCCAGAATTGAAAATGTTGTCTTGTTGTCCATCACCCCTACTAGCTTGTTGTGAAAGGGATTTATCCATTCGGTCCAACCTAGTAGAAAGTGAATCGAGCCGTTGGTTCATAAGGTCCAAAACCGAGGTTAAATTAAGTGGTTCTGTTTGGGGTTGCTGTGAATTAAACAAGTTCGGACTCGCAGGACTGTCGGAAGCACCAGACGCCATGAGACAAACCAAAAAACAAACTGATAATCCACAAAATCCGACTAATAACTGTAAGCCAAGGAACTTGTAAATAAAATACAAATTTATTCTTATCAAATGAAGCGCTTTTCATTGGCACAAATGTGTCAACTTCTTCAGATTCAAAACAGTTTTGTGAAATACACACACCACTTAAAACAACTTACTCTTGTCATGTGATCAGCATCAGCTGGTGCTGCTGTTCTAGAGCCTGCTCATATTTAAAGTGATATTACATATAAAAAGCAGTAATAAAACACATTGTGCACGCTGGTATTCAACAGACTGATAAAACCTAATCTAAGCTAAACAGATTAACTACGCTTAGCAGTCAATATCGACTGCTTAATAATAAAGAATAAATCAATTAGTGCTACAGTTAAACAAGTTAAACTTATGGCAATCCTGGTTGAATAACAATCCTAAGAAGTCAGAAATTGTCAACCAACAACTCAGACAGGATTGGTTCTATGCTGTCAGTTAACTCAATTTTACAATACAAGTAAAAGTGTTAAAAATACATTAATAACCAATACGTTTATACAAATTGTACTTGAAAAATGCTAACAAGCGACTATCTCAAGAAGTCAGAAACTGACCATTGGTCAAGGCCATTTTTTTAGAGTACAAATATTTAAGGTTTATAAGAGGTTTGATGTTTATAAAAAACTATTAAGGGCTTGCCTACAAAAATACTTCTAGTTATAAATCGCCAAACTACTAAATAAACATAATCAAAAACACATTGCTGTAAGTTACAAAGTTCCTGCTTCATCTATTTAGACTTTTTAACTTTAAGAGGCAAGCAATATTGCAGGCATCATTCAGGCCAGGACTTAGAAATGCATTTAGTCTCACCTGCCATAACAGCTCACGTTCTTCGAGCATCAAGTTAAATGGTCCACCTCTCACATCAAAACTCACATGGTCTATAACTTTGAAAAGAAACTTGTGGTTACTGTGTTCAATAAGGTTTCTTGCTAATGGATTATCATCTTTTTTTCTTTTCTATAGCATATGTGTGCTCATATACTCTATCTTTTAGCTTACGTTCGGTTTTACCGATGTAGAAGGCTGAGCATGCTTGGCACCTAGCCACATAAACCACAAGCTTAGAGTTACAGTTGTATTTAGACCTCAACTTGAAAGTCCTACCATTAACAACACAACTCTCCCCTATCTCAATGTGTCTGCACGTTCTGCAGTTACCGCATGTAGTCATTCCTACTCGCCTTGACAGGGGTCCCATACTCTTTCTTTCGAGCAAAGTTTTCAGGTTTGCTCCTTTCCTAAAGACAAGGTTTGGCGCTTGTCCAAGTTAAATGGTCAAAGATCTATCAAGTAAGATTAATTCCCAATTTTTGTTCAAGATACATCTGACCATTTGACTGTCATTACTGAAAGTAGTTATGAAACTAGCTTGAAATTCTTAGTTGTCTCCCCAGTTGTTACTTCTGCTGTCAATGCGCGGTTACTAATAGTGCTGCCCTCTATCAAGTTCGTTACCTCAACATTTATTGTGTTTGCAAAATTACTGTTAAGTAAAAGTTTAACTACACCTAACTGTCTCTTAAGTCTCACTTCTGTTACCAAAGATTGTATCAGCTGTAAGGGGTAGCCTCGTTGTATAAACATATTGCTTAACAATAGACACCCGTCATTAAAATCTGAGTCCAAAGTAGTCATCCTGGCTGCTCTAATAAGTTGTCCATTCACTATTGAGCGCTTCTGGTAATAAGGATGATTAGTAGTAAAATGCAAAAATGAGTTAGAGTACGTCTCCTTTCTGTGTATTCTAGCTCTAGTTCCCAGTAAACCTTCTAGCTTGGAACACCTGGTTCTTGACTTGAAACTGTTTGTCAAAAAATTGAACTTAACGGTTTTACTTGGGAACCATACTACTTCAAACAATGCTCTTAGGGTTCCAAGTACTTTCAACCCCCCTCTTCACCAGACTTTAAGAGTATTTGAGCAAATCTGTGAACTGGACTTTCGTCACATCGTGGAAACACATACATTTGGGAACAGAAACAAGTGTCGAAACATTACATCACAGGAAAATGAATTATTGAATTTGTTAAAGTCTTCACCCGTGAGGGTAGTGAAACCAGATAAAGGGGGTGGGATTGTTATTTTGGACTTTGTCAACTATAGCAATAGAATGTTGATGTTATTAAATAGTGAAGCACACTCTAAGGTATCGTTAAATGAAGTCAACACTGCATATGGTCGAATTAAGAGTTACCTCAGTGACTTATTTATTGAGTCACTGATAGACATTGACACTTACAATGACATCACACTGTCCTGGCCTAAAATCCCAGTGCTTTTCGGCATCCCCAAAGTACATAAAAACCTAACTGACCCACCAATGAGGCCACTCATTGATGGGAGAGGGTCTATTACGTACCCTTGTTTCAAAGTAGTTGACTCTATCTTGAAGAAATACATATTATTAGAACCACAGGTTTGCAAAGATTTTGGGCCTTCTTAGACAACATTAACAAATTGAGGTTTGATAAAATCAACAACTTTTTAACCATAGATGTTAAAGACTTATATACATCAATTCCACATTTGGATGGAATTGAATGGGTAAGCCTCATGATGAAGTCTAGGGATGCCCCACCACAAGAAATCCAATTAGTGGAACTCTTACTGGATATAATTTTAACTAACAATTTCTTTGTATTCAATGGTGAGTTCTACTTGTAAAATTGTGGAGTGGCTATGGGCTCACCCTGCGGAGGTAGTTTTGCCAATTTAGTTATGGCATTTTGGGAAAACAATTTTGTTTTTAAACATCCACTACACAGGGTGAGCATAGCATTTTATACCAGATTCTTGGACGATATTTTCATTCTCTTCAAGTGCGATGAACAACAGGCACAAGAATTCATTAGGTATTTAAACTCAACTACTGAATTCTTAAGGTTTACATCTAGTTTATCACAAATTCTATTGACTACTTGGATTGTAAACTCGTCAAAGACATTATAAATGAGAGATACGTATCTAGAATACACAGAAAGGAAACGTACTCTAACTCATTTTTGCATTTTACTAGTAATCATCCTTATCACCAGAAGCGCTCAATAGTGAACAGACAACTTATTAGAGCAGCCAGGATGACTACTTTAGACTGATTTTAATGACGAGTGTCTGTTGTTAAGCAATATGTTTATACAACGAGGCTACCCCTTACAGCTGATACAATCTTTGGTAACAGTAGTAAGACTTAAGAGACAGTTAGGTGTAGTTAAACCTTTACTTAACAGTAATTTTGCAAACACAATAAATGTTGACGTAACGAACTTGATAGAGGGCAGCACTATTAGTAACCACGCATTGACAGCAGAAGTAACAACTGGGGAGACAACTAAAGAATTTCAAGCTAGTTTCATAACTACTTTCAGTAATGACAGTCAAATGGTCAGATTTATCTTGAACAAAAATTGGGAATTAATCTTACTTGATAGATCTTTGACCATTAAACTTGGACAAGCACCAAACCTTGTCATTAGGAAAGGAGCAAACCTGAAAACTTTGCTCGAAAGAAAGAGTATGGGACCCCTGTCAAGGCGAGTAGGAATGACTACATGTGGTAACTGCAGAACATGCAGACACATTGAGATAGTGGAGAGTTGTGTTGTTAATGGTAGGACTTTCAAGTTGAGGTCTAAATACAACTGTAACTCTAAACTTGTGGTTTATGTGGCTAGGTGCCAAGCATGCTCAGCCTTCTACATCGGTAAAACCGAACGTAAGCTAAAAGATAGAGTATACGAGCACACATATGCTATAGAAAAGAAAAAAGATGATAATCCATTAGCAAGACACCTTATTGAACACAGTAACCACAAGTTTCTTTTCAAAGTTATAGACCATGTGAGTTTTGATGTGAGAGGTGGACCATTTAACTTAATGCTCGAAGAACGTGAGCTGTTATGGCAGGTGAGACTAAATGCATTTCTAAGTCCTGGCCTGAATGATGCCTGCAATATTGCTTGTCTCTTAAAGTTAAAAAGTCTAAATAGATGAAGCAGGAACTTTGTAACTTACAACAATGTGTTTTTGATTATGTTTATTTAGTAGTTTGGCGATTTATAACTAGAAGTATTTTTGTAGGCAAGCCCTTAATAGTTTTTTATAAACATCAAACCTCTTATAAACCTTAAATATTTGTACTCTAAAAAAATGGCCTTGACCAATGGTCAATTTCTGACTTCTTGAGATAGTCGCTTGTTAGCATTTTTTAAGTACAATTTGTATAAACGTATTGGTTATTAATGTATTTTTAACACTTTTACTTGTATTGTAAAATTGAGTTAACTGACAGCATAGAACCAATCCTGTCTGAGTTGTTGGTTGACAATTTCTGACTTCTTAGGATTGTTATTCAACCAGGATTGCCATAAGTTTAACTTGTTTAACTGTAACACTAATTGATTTATTTTTTATTATTAAGCAGTCGATATTGACTGCTAAGCGTAGTTAATCTGTTTAGCTTAGATTAGGTTTTATCAGTCTGTTAACGTTGTACCAGCGTGCACAATGTGTTTTATTACTGCTTTTTATATGTAATATCACTTTAAATATGAGCAGGCTCTAGAACAGCAGCACCAGCTGATGCTGATTACATGACAAGAGTAAGTTGTTTTAAGTGGTGTGTGTATTTCACAAAACTGTTTTGAATCTGAAGAAGTTGACACGTGTGCCAACGAAAAGCGCTTCATTTTATAAGAATAAATTTGTATTTTATTTACAAGTTCCTTGGCTTACAGTTATTAGTCGGATTTTGTGGATTATCAGTTTGTTTTTGGTTTGTCTCATACTTGTGCTACTTACTGTGGTGGTTTGTCTTTTGAGTCTTACCTAAAAAAAGCACTATGGGGGTGGCAAAAGCCTTGGCCAGTATTCGAAAGCCTAATGGTGACAGGTGCAAATCATCTCCTGTGAAGCAGCGTGGCTTATCGAGCATGTCATCCCAGGTGGACAGATACTGGATCCCCTTTGAATGACACCAGCAACTTAGCCAATTGTTGAAATTTATATTTTTTCTTTATACTGTGGCATCATTCTTGGTGAGGGCACGAAGCTACTCAGGGTCTGGGTCATACCAGCCTGGGCTACATGATCAGAGAGCTCTTCCATGTCTCTTTTCATGTAGTCCAGGGAGGTACGTCTGAGGTCATTCACACCAACATGGACAATGACAGAGTCGTATTTGTACCTGTTCTGGAGTGACCTGAGTGCTTGTGTTATGTGGCAGATCCTGACACCCAACAGGCAGCTAACTGTAACCTTCTCTTTGTCCAGACTAGTTAGTGGGACATCAGTGTGCCTGACTATAGAGTCGCCTATTACTAGTGTGTTGGGTATGTTATTTTGCCTTAAGGGCTGTGATTGAGTGGCACACTGATTATGTGAAATATGTGTTTCATGGTTTGTGATGGGGTGTGGAGGTTGCTTGGGTGTCTGCTTTGGAGGTCTCTGTTGCTTTTGTAGATTTTTATTTAGAGCCTTCGAGTATGTTTTCATGTATTTATGTGTGTTATTTGACGGTGTTGGTTTAGTAGGTCTATGTGAGACTGGTGGTGTGTTGCATGTATTTTCCTTCTCCTCCTGAATATCAGTTCCAGTCTTGGGTTGAGAGAGCTTTGCCTCCAGTTTGGCTGTATAATTGCATCTCTCGCATATATTAGTGTTTGGTGGTAGGAGGAGAGGGTTGTCTGTATACATGAGGCAGTTGTAACATTGCCTCAAAATTCTCAGATTCACCAGTTGGACTGGAGAGTACACCTGAAACTGCCCTTTGGACATGCCTGAATAGGTAAAGTGAGCACCCTCATGTCCTATACTGCATAGGCTGTTGGCTCCACTCGTAGTTTGCCCTGCTGCATGTACCCTGGGTTCCTGTCTGTTGAAAACACTATCTAAGGGAACGTGTAATTATCTCCCTGTGCTTTACTGGTTCCCCAAGCTTAAACAGAGAACATATAAGAAATACTAAAACAAAGTTTTGCCCTACTGCATGTACCCTAGGTTCCTCTCTGCTGAAAACACTATCTAAGGGAACGTGTAATTATCTCCCTGTGCTTTACTGGTTCCCCAAGCTTAAACTGAGAACATATAAGAAATACTAAAAGAAAGTTTTGCCCTGCTGCGTGTACCCTGGGTTCCTGTCTGCTGAAAACACTATCTAAGAGAACATCTAATTATCTCCCTGTGCTTTACTGGTTCCCCAAGCTTAAAATGAGAACATATAAGAAATACTAAAACAAAGTTTTGCCCTGCTGCATGTACCCTGGGTTCCTGTCTGCTGAAAACACTATCTCAGGGAATGTGTAATTATCTCCCCGTGCTTTACTGGTTCCCCAAGCTTAAAATGAGAACATATAAGAAATACTAAAACAAAGTGTATGTACCTTTTTGTAAGCTGTTTGCACTCCCTATAGCTGTATGGTACTCCTGCCTGTGCATGTTAACAGCCTACTGTAGACCCCACTCAACCTGCTCTTTCCAGTCCATCACCACCCCACTAAGTCCTCATGCCCTTCTACTGCAATTTTTGATCTGTCCACTAGATGGAAGCATCTACCTATTTTTGAATTTCCCACTCTAGTCTAATAAGCTACTTAATATTTGCCTGTCCTAGTTTAGCCCTATTGCCCTTACCCTACCTCTGTCATTCTCCCTGCCTTCCTCCTAGTCTCACTTAGCAAATTAGTGCCTCACCCCTGTGCCTTTCTTACCTTGTGCTTGCTATCCATCTTATTTATTGTTCTTCGCTGGCTTGCTCTTCCATTTGCTTGGCTCGTCTCGCTCTGTTCGCCCTGTGGACTCACTCCGCTCCCCTACCCTACCCCCATTCCCACACACCCCCTGTACACTTTCCTTTATACTTGACCATCCCTCCCCTTCCTGCCCAGCCAACCAATACAATTCCACTTCCTGTTTATTACCACTCCCACAATCCATCATCAAATCACACTTAGAATATTCTCATATTTTATATACTTTCTTACACTTACCCTCTTCCCCCCTTAACCAAACTACTCATCATGCCGCATCTACTTATATCTGCAACAGTACTCACTATGCTCTCTATTGCTACCTATTATCACTACTACCTCACATATCCATTTCTGTGTTCTGTGTTCCCCTACCTCTCACTCACACTACAACTTTCCTACTTCTTCTTATTTTACCATCTCTCCAGACCTATTTAACTCTTCTACCTCAACTCTTTACAAAAGACACATATTACAAATTCTCAAACATCTAATAGGACTAAATCTAAATTGCCCAAATACTATCAACTTTTCACATCAAGTGCTCCTTTCTACAAACAACTACTCTCCTCAGGGGACATCCACCCAACCCAGACCCCTGTACACCACTCATCTCCCAACCCCCTTATCTACCTTAACCACATCCTCCTTACAACCCTCTTCCAACAGCCTACCAGTTATACAACCTCAGTCCCACAACTCAATCCCACGCAAACACCTAACCTTTTATTCACTAAATATTCAAAGCCTAGCAAATAAAATTACTGAACTGCACTCTTGGCTAGCTTACAACACCCCTCACATCCTATCCCTATCAGAAACGTGACTCAAGCCACATACTTCTAACAGTGAAATACTCCCTCCTGGCTACAACATCTACTGCTCTGATAGAACTTCAAAGAAAGGAGGTGGTGTAGCCATCCTCTACTCTAACAGCCTTAACCTTTCACCATACCCCACACCTATTCCTAACTTCCATCCTGCTGAACTCCTCATTCTAAACTTTCATCTGAATACACACAAAAAACTTGCTATTGCTTCCATTTATCTTCCTCCTGGCAACAATGTACCCATTCTAGAAAACATATTATCCTAGTTCTCTCTCAGCATACCTTATGAAACACTTATCCTTGGTGATGTCAATACAGACTGGTCAAAACTTTCTACTGACTCTCCCTTACTTAGTATTCACCTTCATGGTTTTCAGCAACTCATTTCTACCCCCACTCGTTTCCAGAAAAACTCTACCTCCTGCTCCACAATAGACTGGATTCTTACCAATTCCCCTCAACTCTACCATCAGCCCAAAACCCTACCAGACTCCCTCAGTGACCATCTCCCTACCTCCATCCTGAGATACGACCCACATACTCCTAAACCCTCCCTTTTTAAAGATTGTCAGAAACTATCCACATTTAATTCTTCTCAGTTTAACTCAGTTCTACATAACATTGACTGGTCCATCCTTAAGCAACTCCCTCTCAATGATGCCGTTGACACTTTTAATAACATTTTCCTGAATACTCTGGACTCCCTAGCTCCCTCCAGGAAGATCAGAGTGAAATCTAATCATGCCCCCTGGCTTTCTAAAGAAACTAAGTCCATCATGAAACAAAGAGACAGTGTCTGGAAAGCCTGGATCAAATCTAAACAAACACCTCATCTTCTCAAATACAGACAACTACGTAATCTTGCCAAAAAACAGACAATAACAGACACAAATCATTTTATAGCTCAGGCCAGCATAAGCATAGATCTAACCCCCGGAAATTCTGGTCAACACTTAACAGCACCCTTTACCCAGGCTCTCCCTCTAACCCATCCCCCTACCCAAACACAACTCCTAAAGAAACAGCTGCCCTCCTTAATTTCCACTTTATTTCCTCCATCCAAAATCTCCTACCCTCTCAACTTAACTCCTCCTCTTTACCAGACCCTTCACCCACCCCCAATACTACTCCTTTTTCCTTCAATCCAGTTTCCACTTCTTACATCAAATCTCTACTGCTCAAACTCAAACCCTGCTCTCCCTCTACTGACAAAGTACCTCCTACCTTCCTCAAACTTGCAGCTGACTCTATTGCCTACCCAGTGCCTATATTAATAAATAGATCTATGCTAGACTCTACTGTTCCTACCCTATGGAAATCTTTCTACACTACCCCTCTCCATAAAGGAGGTAACTCCACTGAGCCTTCCAACTATCGACCTGTTGCCATTCTGTCCACTCTATCTAAGATACTAGAAAAATGTATCCACACACAGCTTCTCAATCACCTACTCAATCGCAACCTACTCACCCCTACCCAACATGGTTTTCGCCCCTATCACAGCACAACTACTGCTCTACTCCTTCATTGCAGAATCCTTGGACAATAATAAACTTACCTCCTGTCTCTTTCTAGACCTCTCCAAAGCTTTTGATGCAGTATCTCATCCTTTACTTCTATCTAAACTTGCCAACTTTCACCTATCCTCCTCCACCCTCAGCTGGTTCGCTAGCTATCTATCTGGACATGAACAATCTGTCAAATGGCTCTCCTCCTCTTCTCCTTTCCTGCCTATCTCTACTGGTGTTCCACAAGGTTCTATCTTAGGCCCCCTTTTATTCAACATCTTCACCAATGACCTCTTCACCTCTTGCAATCAGTCATCTCTCATACAATACGCTGATGACTCCACTATTATTTCTACAGCCAACAACATCTCTGACCTACACTCTCTAACCCAAAAAGCTCTACTCTCCACTGAACAATGGCTTTCAAAAAACATTCTAATCCTCAATCCCAAAAAAAACAAACTCTTACTATTCCTGCCCTGTTCTCTTGCTCATCATAGATCTTCCTTTGTCATTAAGTCTTGTAATAACACAGCCATCCAACCTGACACCTACACTAAACTCTTAGGGGTCATCATTGACGATGAACTAAAATTTAATCAACACATACAGCAGTGCATAAAGAAAACCCAGCAGAAACTAGGTCTCTTATACAGGAACAAAAAATTATTCACTCCTGAGGCTAGACTCACCCTAGGACAAGCTCTTCTCCACCCCTCTCTCCTCTATGCCACCCCAATTCTCACAAATATTCAAACAACTACCCTGAACAAACTCCAACAAACCTACCACAAAATAGCCAGATTCATCACTAACTCCCCAAACAACACACACCACTGTATTGCCTTAAAGTCTCTACAATGGCTGGAACTCCCACAGCTACTACACCTCTACCAATTTCACACGCTGCACTCTATGCTCTTTAAACCTTCCTACTGTCCATCTTTATCTCTCCTAGTCTCTATCTATACCCCTTCTCGATCTCTCCACACCTCCGATCAGCAATTGCTCGATATCTACCACCCCAGTAGGTCAGTAGGTAAGCAACTCTATAAACACTCTGTGGCCCAAGCTTGGAATAAACTTCCCCTAGACATACACTGTATCTCTCACACTCCACTATTTAAAAAAGAACTTAAGGCACATTTACTCAACACCAGAACCTGTCCCTGCTATGACCCTACATAGCTCTCCCCTCCCCCCACACTCACATCACTCTCAGTTGATCCTACTCACACTCTTGACTCTCTCTCACTTGTGCAGTAACGAAGACTTTGTCCTGAAAAAAAATAAATAAATATATTTCAATTTATTTTTTCTTTCAATTATAATCTTCACATGTAGTTGTTTATTCCTTTCCATTGTTTGCTATTATTGTTTATAGTTCTTGTTTGCTTACTGTAATTAAATATTGTACCTTCTGGAGCTTTTCTCCTCAGGTCTCCACTGAAAATGGGACTTTTTCCCAGTTGGACTAATCCAGTTAACAAATGTCAATAAATAAATAAAATAAATAAATTATCTGGTAGGAACAAATAGAGAGCCTTGTCCTTCTGGACAGTATAGGGGGTCTAGTGCTAGGGTTAATTAGTGCTTGCTATGAGTTTTGAGCAAGTGCTGGGATGTGAAATGAATGGTTTGAGTGCTTAAGTTGAAAGTTTGTTTAGTTCCAAGGGAAAAATTGAAGAGCAGGCTTCGTGGAGCCGGGAATAGTTTAACCCTAGCTAACCAGCACTGCCCAGCGCAAAAATGCGGTTTTTATAGCAGGGAAATGAAAGAGATAGAAATTAGCCCAAAATGGCCAATAAACTACTAACTTCTGGGCTACAGCAAACAAGGTGCACACATTTCAGAAAGAAACAGATCAAATAAGCAGGCACAATAAGCCTTTAACCAGAAATTCCCAGCTCAGAAGGGCAGAATCTAGCCTCTCCTCCCACAGGAGTGCAGACTACAAACCTTCTTAATGTAAAATAACTGGCCTGAAGCCCAAGTGCTTAAACCAGAACTAATGTGCTTTTAGAATAACAGGCACTGAGCCTTCAATCAGCAATTCCCAACTTAGAAGGATGTAAGCTACCTGTCCTGCCACAACAATGCAGTCCACAAACCTTCTTAATGTAAAACAACTGGTTTGAAGCCCAAGTGCTTAAACCAAAAGGCTTAGAATAACAGTTACAATTTAATCAGGCTACTACCAAGCAGTAATAACTACAGCAGAACAATACTTTTAAGAAGAAGCACAAGCAAAATAATGTAATAAAGTGGGAAGAGACACAATGACAGTAAAAGCAGATGAACAGAGTGCAATTTTTTTATATAACAATAGAAAACTAGCAAACTGATTTAAACAAATTACCAAATTAACCAGTAAAAAAACTCAAAACTGAGCCCTGTTCCAGCAGTCTTCAATCTGACAAGTTCTAACCGCACACTCCTGCCACTAGGGTGCAGGGAACCTTCAACAAAAAACATGGCCTGGATTAGTACTCAAGGTAAGAATTGCTGAATGTAGATTTTCTGTATATTTTAGATGTAAAACCACTTGGTGTTTTAAAAATTTGAGTGTCAATGTAACTAATTGACAATGGGTTACTTGTGTGAGTAAGTTTTAAGAAACTAGTAGTGGAATTCAGACACTTAACAAATTCCTCCCTTCTATCTATGGAACTGTTCCACAGAATAAAATTGTCATCCAAAAATCTTACATATAATTTGACATTTTGAAAATACTCACATCTAAATACTTTATTTAACTCCCAATCAAGGAGAACCAAGTTTTCAAATATGGGAGCACATAAGGATCCAATAGCAACACCTTTGTTTTGTTTGAAGTATTTTCCTTCAAAATATATATAATTGTAGTCTAAAACTACCCCCATGAAGTCAACTATTAAGTTTACTTTCTCATTAGAGAAATCTGACATTTTATTCAAACAGTTAGCAAACATATCTAACCCTTCTTCCCTAGGGATACAAGTGAATAAATCCACCACATTGATGGTCAAGAAAATCAAATTATTTTCCCAAAGCTCTTCCTTAATTCTACCCAAAAAGTCCCATGAATCTTTCACTAAATGCTCCACTTTATTCACAACTTGTTTTAACCAAGAGTCTATGGTGACACCAAAAGGGTAAGTTTTTGACCCCTGTCCTGCTACTATTGGCTGAAATGTTAAATTACTTAAACCCTTGTGGGTTTTCAGAATCCCAAAAATGGTAGCCACCATAAGGTTCTTGACTTTCAAAAAGCTGTAAATTTCAGGTGTAATACTCTCATCCAATAGGTATTTTTCCAAGTAATAATCTATTCTTTGGTAACTAATGTTGACTTCATTAAGTGAAACATGGGTGTATACACTAGTGTCATGTGACATCCCTAGGATTTATGGGAATAATGTAAAGCATCAAAAATGACCATCCCACCCCTTTATCTGGACGCATAATCCTAATTGTCCTCGTCCCGACTAAGATTTCTATATGAAAAACTCTTTTTTTCTTTTAATTTTAGAGCATATAAATCCTCAGTCACAGCCTTCTCAAAAATATTAAGGGTGGGATCCATTGGTGTGTTATACACACTCTTGTTTTTAATTTCTTTATTTCTAGTAAGACTAACATTGTCGGATGGTCATTTCTGATGCTTTACATTATTCCCACAAATCCTAGAGATGTTACATGATACTAGTGTATACACCCATGTTTCACTTAATGAAGTCAACATTAGTTACCGAAGAATAGACTATGGCCAGGATTCACGAAGCCTCCGTGTAAGAGTTATAACTCTTACACGGAGGCTGCAGTTAAACGGAGTGATGTCAGCATGCTCTGCATATTCATGAGAGCATGCTGAATCACACCTAAGGCTAACACGGTCCATGTAAGACAGTAGGGGGCGTGTCCGTAGGCCGAGCCCTGTAAGCGGACACGCCTCCAGAAGAGTAAAAGTGCCCAAAGTAAACACCCACGACAGAGTCCATGGAAATGTGAATAAACACAACACAATACATGCCCCCACAGACTATGAACAGAAAATATATAAATGAACATGTTATAAATTTTTTTTAAATCGTAAAGATGTTTGCCCATGAGTGCGCTCGTTTGCGCGGGCGTGCCCGTAGCGCAGCTACAGTTAGCAGTCAGTGGGAAAGCATATAAGAACTAAATATGCAAAGTAAGCCACGAAGCAATAGCGTAGCGGTAGAGATGTCGGCTGAAGAGCAGCCATTCATGGTTCGAGCCCCCACAACACCAATTTTTTATTTTTAGCAAAATAAGCACTAAACAAGTCCCTGACAAACATGTACACATATAAAATCACATTTTATGTAAAATGTAATGAAATAGTCCATTTATTTTGAAGAAATGTGAGGTAACAAAACAATAAAAAATGACAGATGTGCCTATAGCTGAGCTACAGTTTAACAGGGTGAGTGCATCTGCCCGTAGGTGAGCAGTGGTTTAACTGGTGCATATTGAGTGCCCGTAGGTGAGCAGTGGTTTAACATGCTGAAACTGTGTGCCCCTAGCTGAGCTGAGCATGATATGCGTGCTGATAGCCAAATGAGGTGTAAGCCAGCGTACCCCGTTTGCGCGGAGCTGCGCACCATGCTAACAAGCTAACCGACGGGCAACGTTGAGCAAGCTGTAACAAAACTGCCTTTACAAAGACACACCCCCTAGCCTGTCTAGACAGTCATAAAATATAAAAAGCAGTGGCCAGGTTCGAACCCAGGATACCATGCACCATAGTCAAGGTACTGAACCACTAAGCCACGACAGCTGTACTCAGAAATGCAGTAATAGCAAATATATAGGAATGGATAGAAAGTGGAGCATGACAAAGCAGGTTTTGTGAAGTGGATACAATTCCAAAATGGCCAATCACAGATAAGTGCGTGAAAAACTGCATATATAAGCCCCATAGGCGGGAATACACAGCATAAACAATTGTAGAACTGACTTGCAGCCAGAATGTCAGGTGTAGGTGAGGGTAGTTGCTTTCGAGCATAGAGGTGGGGTGTTGAGGAGTCCAGATACATGGTCTGGCTCCTAGTCCACAATCATGAGGCCCAACTCATGCAGGGCCAGGTCCTGTGGGGAGCATATAGGGCTGAGGCGTGGGACCGGTTGGCTCATGATCTCACCAGTGCCACAGGGATTCCAAGGACTGGTGAGCAGGTCCGTCACCATTATGCGGACCTGAAGAGACGCAAGCAGGACCAATTGAACCTTTGGATACAGGAGGCCCGGCAAATGCCCAACGCCCCACTACTGAGTAAGTAACATTTAATTATGTATGTAAGAAATTAAATTACTGATATTATGGATGTGTATTCCAATATTACTTCATTTATATTACAGCTGCAGGTGTCCGTTCTGCGAACCGCAGAGCCTATGGAGATAGGCTGGTGCAGGTGCGCCACCAGGCAGGTCAGTAATCCACCCCCAGTAACTGTAAAGAAATATCAAAGTATGACAGTTAGCAAAAGAGTGCAGTGTAGTCACTAAGTAATAAAATGTGCAAGTAACAGTGTAAAAGTGTTTGCAAGTATTGCTTGATTACAAAAGTGTGTTGCAGTCTGTAATCCAAACAGAAAAATGAAAATGTCTCAAATAAAGTCTGAAATAAAGATGCCCCACCTGTAATATAATAGTGCATAACCTGCAGCAGGCTGAAAAGTACAGCTGCAGAAGATGAGCAAATCACATGTGTGAAATATATCCCTGTTGAAATACTGAAACATGACAGAAGTGAGACTGCTGGAAAGGATTGTAATAACTACAGGTAAAACATGTCAATAAAGCCTAGAAGTAAGTACCATCCTGAATAGTAAAATGAAAACAAGTGAGAGGGTGTGAGAAAGAGTTATGAATCCACCAATAAAGTAGTAATAACCCCTGAATAAAGTATACTGCAGTCAGTACAGAATGAAATGAATGTGACAAGTAGAACCAAACTGCGAAATGTGTCCAAAGTGTTGCTGCAGCTGGAATGTGTATCCCAAATTCTGGATATGTTGCTCTCAGTCTGCAATATGCAGATAGTATGATTGTCTGAAATATCAAACATCCACAGTTGTCTATAGTTGTATAAAGCAAATGTAGCAGGATGATGTAGCTGAACAAAGCCAGATATGAATGTGTATGAATAACAATAAAATCTATATTGATGTAGCAGTAACAGCCCTATCACCAAAGTGAAGTAGTTATCATATAGGAAACTGTAGTTAGAACAGTAGTGTGTATATATCTGTAGCTATTAGAAATGTACAGCATATGTATTGGTATTCGAAGGTGTTAATAATATTTTCTTCACCCCACCCTATAACCACATATAATCCATTCCACGTGAAATTGGTATGTGCAATCACAATTAACACCCCTGGACATTTGTCCTGATGGGTCATAAATATTTGCATGTCCGTTGATGCATCTGCCCTGTTCATACATCCAAACCTGATGGCCTGTTGCCATCAATCAACCCTACATGTTGTTGGACTGTGTATTGCTGTTCAAATTATGCATGTGTTATGCTCGCTGTTCAATGGTGTGAATATCTGGGTGTTTGGTTAATGGGAATATTAATGCATGCTGTTACAACTAATTGCGAATGGTATTGTATGTTACTAACCCAAACTGTCATGACATAATGCAAAACATAGAACGACAGGGAAGACGGGTTCCAGCAGACCCACCTCTCCCACCTCAGCTGGCGAGTGCACCTGGCACTAGTGCCCAGTCTGGACCCTCCTCTGGTGGCCCTGTGCCACCTGCGGGTGGATGCGCTGCAGGGGATGGGGCCCGTCCCCCCTCTGCAAGCGTGGCCAGAGGAGAACCACCACTTACCCTCCGTAGCGTCCGGACTGTGGTGCGTAGGGAGATCTGGGACTCTGTTCTTGAGCCCCTACGCCAGCTTGAGGCACAGGTGGCACAACTTACGGGCATGCCTGTTGCCCGGCCTACACAGCCCCCAGCACAGCCCCGTCCTGGGCAGTGAAGGAACAGTGGCAACTGCCCATGGGTGGGGATATCAGTTCCACTGTTGCCATCTGTGGGCTCATGGGCTCTGGATATCCAAACCTCCGTCCCCGTCAATTGTGTAACCCCCCCCAAACGTGTCATACACCGCCCCTGTATGCGTCTTGTTTGTCTTGTCTGTTGACCTACCCAACCTACCTCCCCAGCTATACCGACTTCCTTCACCTGACATACCACTCTCACCTGAAAAAAAAAAAAAGGGCACTCTGTACCCACAAAAAAATTACGCCCCATACATAGCTGCCTATTCAGCACATATGTCTGCCAGACATGGAAACTATCAATTACAATTGGCTATACAACAAGTATTATTGTTGTCCTTACACCTCTCTCAGGGGTGGAAGGTATCAAATGTCACACCAAATTACAAACATATGCACAGCTGTTGCTGATGAAGAAATGGGCAGCTATGGGCCTTACCTACATCCCTCCTGCAAAACCCAAGCTTGTTTCCCTACTGTCTTACCCTCTTTGTGACCCCTTTTTCAACACTTTCCTGTCTCCCCATTTTCATTTCTTTCAAAGAAAATAGCACGGGTGTGTGCAAGAGTAAGCACGTTTAAGCGGTTGTAAGCGGGTGTGCGCGTGTGTGCGTGGAGCTAAACACCGGTGCGCATGCGTGAGCTCCGTGCAAACCAGCGCTAACCCGGTTACAACTGCTTAAAAGTGCCTTAGTCACTTTGATTGACAGGTCCTGTAGTCAGTTCAGAAGCAAAATAAAATCCCACTGGCAGTCCCGAACCCAGGACCTTGGAAACAATAGTCTGCATGATTTACCACTAAGCCATGACTGTTATACAAGAACATTGTGCTAAAATAAATATATCATGTAATAGTAGGAATGAATGTAAAGGGAATATAGGATGTGTAGTACACAAAGCATGTCATTTAGAATTACTGTCAAAACTAGTGGATTTCCATAATAGTAGTGTGTGAACAGAAACAGCCATGCTAGTTGGTAGCTAGTAGGTAATAATGTCACTGTAGCACCTTGCAAGCCACACACATACTCACAGCAGGATAATCACTGCCCATACCCCACAACCTCTTACAGGAACACATCCGGACCAAGTAATACAATATGTGGAGCAAAGGGCCAAAACCAGGGACACATTACAAATAATGTTACAACAAACTCAGACAGTTCAGAGAGTAACAGGTTCTGCATTTTGTGGGATGTTTGGAAGGGTATGAAGTCTGAAACTTGAATGTTTGTCACTATATTCTGACTTGAGCCCAGAATGATTTGCCAGAAAAAGCTGTGTATGAGATATTGACCAAAATATGAGGCGGAAATGTGGACAACCTGCAAATATTTATACACATGAGAGGTCTGACACCACCATATTTGAATAGTTAAGAGCCTAGACATAGCAACAGTGAATGAGTTACAGGGATGCCCCACAGACTCCATGTGAAATGTACAAACAGTAGGCAGAAAGGTGTTACAATGCATGCAATGGTAACTATGGAGTCCTGAAAGTATGCACCACTTGCATGGCAGAAAAAGTGTAGTAATACATATGCTCATGCTATCCCACAGTCACAACTGCAGCATACCAGACAATTTAATGGGTATACCCCACTGATATGTACCATTCCATGAGGCAGATAACAGATGCACCTGAGAGTCTCTGGGGCCTGCTCAGCAGCATACTCAAATACCCTAATAGATGTCAAGGCCCACACCATGGCCAGACCACACTGCATGCTATAACACCCTAGCAGATATAGCAAGCATTCCAAGGTGTGAATGTACATGGAAAATAGGAAAGCCACAGCAGCACACTACAGTCAGGACACCTAGCAGGCATACAAGTAGTGACTGTAAAGGGCAAATATTGAAGCCATAGCAACAAAGTGCAAGCAAAAGTGCAAGGGAAGCACACACACACACATTAGCAGTAGTAATAGTCGTAGGTGTCAGTGTACATACACAGTTAGTACAGGAAACTGGAGAAATGAATGGAGGAATGTTAATCTACAACACAGCTGGAAATATGAGAGAGATACCAACCTTTACACTCACAGAACATTGTCCACAGCATACCAGCATGGTCCCTGCCCTTAAAATCTGAAAGGGCTACGCCTATCTCACATACCTTTTTATAGCACTGTTCTGAAATCACAGTGAGAACTGCAATCAGTACACAACTGGCTGCATGCAATTAGCAAATGCTGGCTAACAATTGGTGCAGAGGCCATCACATGGACATATGCAGATACCTACAAAAGTATGCTGTACTACTAGTCCACACATGCAATACCTTCATTGCACCCTGAGGAGGAAGTGAGAGACAGACAGAGAGAGAGAGAGAGACAGAGACAGAGAAAAACGAAATTAAACAGACACAGACAAAACTGTTCAGCAACAGCCACCTGAAAGCTGACAACTGGCAAGTGGAGCAGCAGGGCACAAAACCAGACAGCAACACAAGCAGCTGTGACAAACACAGGTAATGTAAAGTAATACTATAAAGGTCTACATACTGTGAACCCTCCATATGTGTCATTGGTCTGTATCCATATGTATATGAAGATGTGCAAAGGGCAGGGGACATACAGCAACTACCAGTGAAGGCTGTACATACATTTGTATGTGAGAGCATCTATGTGCACATATCAATGTAGGTTGACTGTAGGTTGTAGTGCAATGTACAAAGTAGGTTTCACAGTTATGTATGTTTAGCAGTATGTTAGTGTGTGTGTACAGTATGGTAGACAAACATGTTGATATACCTGTCTATCATATGGATACGTATGTATGTCAAAATATGTATGTATGTATGTATGTATATATATATATATATATATATATATATATATATATATATATATATATATAATATGCATATATGTATACATACATAGAGAGAGATGTAGCAATACATAGACAGATGTAGATAGAATATGTACAAACATATATATGTAATACACACATACAGATATAGATATATGTAGATACATATACATAGACAGACTGATCTGACTATCTACAGGTATGACTGTATATGACAACCTCAACACCCCTGTCCCACCCCTCTTTCA
Source organism: Protopterus annectens (assembly GCF_019279795.1). Lineage (NCBI taxonomy): Eukaryota > Metazoa > Chordata > Ceratodontiformes > Protopteridae > Protopterus > Protopterus annectens. The sequence goes on from NC_056738.1 coordinate 502,893,100, forward strand.
CTCTCAGCACCTCTGTCCGCCCCCCTCTCCATATCTATAGCAATATATGTACATCAATATATATATGTGTATATGTATACAGACATATATATATATATATATATATATATATATATATATATATATATATATATATATATATTTATACATATAGATATATCTATATACGTATAGAGATATATATATATACATATATATATAGAGAGAGAGAGATGTATATATATTCTGAGTGAAGCACATGTGTACAGATGTATTGCAACAGGTGCCTGGTGACAAAGGCATGGAGTGAACACCAGTGTCAAAACTGGAGTACCATACCCTATTTCAAATCACCTACACCAGTAACCACCAGATATGTGATTGGCTGCCCACCACTGCATGTGTCAGGGGTGAACAGGGTCATAAATTTGTACAATAGTCCCCCCAATGATATTCACAGTGGCACACTATTCCTGGAATACCTGCACATGGTATGTGTCAGCAGACATGGTGTGTCAGCTATGGACATGTACATCAGTGTACCCCTCCACAACACATAATGGATGCCATGGTATGTACCTCACATGACAGCTACAGATATGGAGAAGGACACAGTGACATGTACAACACTGTGACAATGCACTCAAACACATTACCAATGCACAGTGACTGACAACACCACAGAGTACACACATACTACCCACATAGAGGTTACCACTCCTGGATTTACATATGTAAGTCACACCCATGACAGATGTCCAACAACCATAGTAACACCTCACACCATCCACAACCTAAATGACTGCTGTGTGTCGTCCATGCCACTGCAATAGAGAGCACATGTGGAGGTAAAGGTTCCTACCCACAGATAAGACATACCCTGCAATAAACCAAACAGTGTTAAGAAGCAAGACTCCCCATGAGTACATGTCACACATACCCCTGCTGAATGTTAGTCAGATAGGTAATATGCCATATGAGTCACCCTGTGTAACTGTATGACAGCAGCAGGTACCATCACACCACATGTGTCACAATGGTCAGGGTAGCAGAACATTATGCTGCTGTAGTCCCAGGGGCAATAGCATATTATATAGTATTGTATTGTAATGTATTGTATTGTGTTGTATTGTATTGGTATGTTGAGGTGCCTCCTTCGTGGAGTGGAAACACTGCTGCTGTGCGCCAGTGTACAGGTACATATCCTGTAGTCGGGCTAGTGTTACATATCACTTCTATATGTGTGTTTAGCTCATGTCAGAGTTCATGTAGCATGAAACCGCGGATACCATCAGGTCCCAGTCATGTTGTGTATTCTGCTTTCCTGAGGGCGGCTCTCACCTGGACATCTGTGATAACAGGGAGATTACAGTCAGCTGGGATAACTATGTCTTATTTTGGGGGAGAGGGAGGGGTGACACCTGCACTGAACCTGTCTGCCACAATGTTGTCAATATCTGTGGTTCCAATGAAATATTTGTTGTTGTGTACTAACTATGAGCATAGAGGAGGGATTCTGACCAGGTTGCTAAGATAACTGAAGAAGGCCTTCTGGTTATCTGTAGTGTCCCTCTTGATTTCCCTCTCAAAGTTGCCCATGGATGTTTGTATGAGGGAAAATAGATCCTTACTAGTGCTGCTCAGACATGCCTTCCCTTTATGGAATTATGCTCTGTCTTGCAGTAGCTTCCATCTTTGTAATACAATCTGTCTATGGCTGGGGTCCACCAGACAGGATGCTGTCCCTTTGTGGAGAGTGTCTTGGTCATATATGGGATTGCATGATCCATGCATTCTCGGAGATGTCCATAGAAAGCATTTGTGTAGGGGTCAGCATTGTGGGTTGTGTCTTCCACTGGCCCAGTGGGCTGAAAGGATACCATGTCACTGTTACAAAGTGTAAAGTTTGCATCTGCAATGTTATTCACTATAGTCGTTTGTGCTGGTGGTGGAGGTGGGATATGTATATCTAGGGCAATTAGTGTGTGGTCAGCTCACAGTAGTTGATGATGTAGGCCATACAGTACCTAGATACAACCCCCCAGAGTGAGGAGGTGCTCTAGACCTGAATCAGTGTTCTGACTGCTGGGGTTTGGTAGTATGTTGTATGGAGTGTGCCAGGTACTGTTGCACAGTTGCTGGCTGAGCACTGATACCTGGCCATTTACATGTGTATCCACCAATAGACAGACAGATGCTATATATGTGAGATATGTTGTATCATAACAGTCGAGTAGCATGTGTAGTATGTGTGCCAAATTCTGCTGACATATATTGCTGATATCAGGTTATTTTCTTTTTCAGGTACATGGCTCACCCGCGAAATCCCGCTTACTCCGCAGCTGAGGATGAGGAGATACACCAGAGCCTGATGCAGGATTATGCAATACTCTTTTCCCGCACCAGCCAGAATCAGCAGGAGAGGACTGCACTGTGGCAAGACCTGGTCCGTCGGGTAAATGACATAGGCATGCATAATAGGACATATGAGCAGGTACAACATCACTGCAGTGATTTAATCAGAAATGTCCATCAGCGTGTGTCGGATATCCACAGGCAACAGGTCGCCACAGGTGGTAGGGTGGCTACACATCCCCCACTCACCAGACTGGAGGGACTACTCATGAGTGTAGTGGCTCCAGTCCGCCAGCAACAACAACAGCAGCAGACATGCATTATGATGGAGGCTGGAGCCACACAGCAGCAAGACTATGAGAGTGCAGGTAATATGCCATACGTTTAGTTGACTGTTGTGTACACTGGTAGTTAATGCATGTGTGAGGTGTGTCCTTGGTTTGTAGCTGTCATCATAGTATTTAATGTGCAAGTGTGATATCCTCAATATTAGCAGCTGACCTGTGAAAGGCGATTGTTGTACTACTGACCTGTATTATACTCCGTAACAATGGCACAGTTGTGCCCACTGACATTAGTTTCCTCACTTCTGCAAATCCTTCCGGTGTAACAGCAATGCAGCCTATCCATGCTGGTGAGTGTGTATTAACAATACCTGTAATAGTCTTGATAGTAATAGTAATATTAGGCTCACTTAGTAGTGCTCTTTGTATGCATGCAGGTGTGTCTGTGTCTGTGTGTTGATATCACACATACTGAGTAGTGTACAATTGTGTGCAACTGTGTGCATGTGTACGTGTGCATGTGTGCATGTGTGCACCTGTGCATGTGTGCATGTGTGCATGTGTGCACCTGTGCATGTGTGCATGTGTGCATGTGTGCATGTGTGCATGTGTGCATGTGTGCACCTGTGCATGTGTGCATGTGTGCATGTGTGCATGTGTGCACCTGTGCATGTGTGCATATGTGCACCTGTGCATGTGTGCATGTGTGCACCTGTGCATGTGTGCATGTGTGCATGTGTGCATGTGTGCATGTGTGCATGTGCGCATGTGCGCATGTGCATGTGTGCATGTGTGCATGTCTGGACCTGTGCATGTGTGGATGTGTGCATCACTGGTAATGTGTAGACATTGTAAACTGTGTTTCCTGTTTCCCTCCCACAGGTTCTGGTGCTGCTCTGGTGTCATGCAGCAGGGAACCTGAATCAGGTGCCATGGGTACTGATAATGATGACATCTGTGTAATGGCACAGGAAGGTATGCCAGGGTCCATCATTGGTCAGCCGATTGACAGTACACAGCTGTCAACCCCATCAATGCGCACAGTTATCCTGCCAATACACCCTTTGTCACCAATGTCCCTAGGTGATGGACAGCATACAGTGGGCATTGACCAGGGTAATGTGGTATCTGTGGCACATGCCTCCCCACACAGCAGCCATGGGCATGGCCCTGAGATGGTACCACACAGACAGATGTCCAGGGGTTCTCGTGGGAGCATCCATGGGCGTACTGCCCCTGTCAGACGTGCCCACAGAGGTCTTATAACCTCAGCTATGTTTCGGGCTGTCATGCAGGCACAGTCACGTATGGAGCGGTACACCAGACAGGGTCTGAGGGAGCTGACAGCATGTCGCACAGCCATGACTGACAGTATGCATGACATTGCGGCTGCCATCCGTAATTTCACCGATGTCATAGACAGACGTTGTGGGGACATATTAGACCGGTTCCACAACTACATGTCCATGAGCCAGGGCGATGGTGGATGGTTGAGGTGTCGATGTGGGCGTATGCCAGCAACAGCAGCAGCTGGCAGTCGTCACGGATGACAACAGGGCCGCGGCCGCCCCCATAGTGCCAGCAGCAGCCCCAGCAATGCTGGGTCTGTGCTGTCATCAGACCGCCCCAGGAGACCACGTGCACATGGCTCTGGCCAGGCCCAACAGGGATCTGTGTCCAGTCAACGAACACCTGCTTCTGATGACAGTACCCAGTCTGGGTTGGTACCGGATACGGTCCATAGCACCCCTGCAAGGCACAGGTACCATGTCCGTGGCCAGAGACACTGATCTGTATGACCTGGCAGGTACAGTCTGTGGCTGTCCACAAACACCAGTATATGGCAGCCATGAGGTGGAACTGTGTGCATCCATACACACATGCGAATTGACAACACCTAGGGCTACTGCATACACACACACTGCATCAACATTGCCCCACCTTGTACTGCTGTCCCTCACCAACACACATACACATACATGTCAATCGGTGGTATCGGTGGCTGACTCAGTCATACCAAGTTCACACCCTGTGCATATGATGAAACTGTGCCACCTCCTGCAATCTGTAACATCAGTGCAGGTACAGGTTAACATGTTGCTGATGCACAGGGTGACTACATAGACATGTAGTAATAGTATCATGTTGTTAACAGTACTGTGTGCTGGAATAATTGTGGGTATATCACAGCATGCCTGATGCAGTAAGGGTGTGATTGTCATGTACTGTTGTCTACACCCATGGTAAGTACCATAGTGTATCATCTGCACATGTTGGCATACTGGTGGTAAGGATGTCAACAGAAGGCTACATACATAGGTAGCACAGGGGATAAGGTAATGAATGTATTAATATGCAATGATGGACATGTAAACTGCAAGTGGCATGTTGCCCACACTGGACTCTGCAATGCGGATGTTTGAGGATGTTGATATGTGTGCAGTACTACACGACTGGTACAGGACACACAGGAGCACCCTAGCACTGCAAGCTCACATCTCATACCATGCTAGACAGCCCCAACACACAAAACTAACTGTCACAGGAGGGAGAGTCCCCATACATGTCAGGGATACTGTGGTGGCAGGCCAGGTAGCATATATCCTACTAAGTATGGAACCACTGAGTGAAGGCTCAGTGTCTGTTATATTACTGCAGGTATGAGCACATGGGTTTCCATCCAGTTATTGTACATCCTGACAGTACATGGTCTGTACACTTGTGTGCTGAGACTGGACCCTAGCCATCTGACCTGTGTATTTCCATGTACATGTGCATAGTGCCTGCATATTTGCAGTGTTACCTACTGGAAGTGGTACAGCTTGTTTGTTGTACAATGGACTACATGCAGCCCTGCTTACTGTAGCTTTGTTTGCATGCATGTTTGCTTGCAATTACCCTGGAATACTGATCCCACCTGCAATGCATAGTTACAGAGCTTCTGTGGACTCCTAGTGACATCTGCATAGCTTACTATATGTATGTCCATGTCTCACTTGACAGAATGTCACTGTTTGTCCTGTTCACATGTACATTGCCTGTGACACATTGCATATGACTTACCTGGCATTTGTCCACGTGAGCAGTCATATATGCTACTGCTAACTAATCACAGGCACTACACCCTCACATATTCATCTTCTGTTGAACCACCTGCTTCGCTAGGGACGGCTTGCACCTGTCACCCCTGGGCTTTCGGATATTGGCAAAGGCTCTTGCTAACCCCATAGTGCCTATGTTAGGCAAGGCTCAAATGACAAACCCACCTTCATAGGTATCACAAGGGATAAGAAAGTAAGAGTAATGCTACCCAACGCCAGAAGTCTAAACCTCAAGATGCATGCACTCGAAACTCTCCTTAGCATGGAGAACATTGATATCTGTGCAGTAACAGATGCCTGGTTCAGGGCTACTGAGAGCACCCCAGCACTACCAGGTTATACCTCATACCATGCTTTTCAGCCCCAGAACTTGGAACGAACCACAAATGGAGGGGGAGTATTGATATTCATCAAAGATACCCACATCTCCAGGTTGGTAGTAAAGCACCAAGCATCAGAGACTATCCATGTGCAACTAACAATGGGTGAAACTGCCTTCCAGGTTATAGCCTAATACAGACCACCCTCCCAAACCCAAGAGCTGCACTCGGCCTTCCTGAGAACAGTGGAAATAAGAAGGTCTCTCCAAACACCATTATATTGGGCAACGTCAACTACCCAAACATAGACTGGGAGCATGACTCTAGCTCCAACACCCTAGGCCAAAGATTCCTAGAATATATGAGCTCAAATGCTATGGAACAACTTGTTACCACTCCCACAAGAAGGGGAAACATACTGGACCTGATCATCACCAACATGGGGACTCTATGCTCCAGACCAGAAGTGTATCCCTCACTGGTAAGATCAGACCATGAACTAATCTCACTGGATATTCACATCCCGACCCCACCCCCTGCCCAGAACACCACAGTGAACAACTTCTCTAAAGCAAATTCACACTCCTCAAAACTGAGGTGGAAACCTTCAAAGCCCCCGGGCCTGTGGAAACTACAGACCAGACCGCAGATTCCTCTATAAATTCTATGGACACCTTCAGGAATGCATGGATCATGTGATCCCAAATAAAACCAAGACCCAATCCTCCAAAGCCAGATGTCCTGTCTGGTGGACCCCGGCCATAAACAAACTACACAATAGAAGGAGGAAGCTACTAAATGATACAGCAAAATCCCAAAAAGGGAAGGCATCACTGATCAGTATTAGCAAATAACTACAGGCACTCATAAGATTGTCTAAGGCCAGCTTCGAGAGAAATTGCACAGGACACTAAGGATAATCACAAGGCTTTCTTCAGTTATGTTAGGAACCTGGGTGGTAATACCCAGATATGCTCAGAGGTAGTCCAAAATGTCAATAGAAACACCAAACCCACAGACATTGCCAACATTCTAGCTGACAGGTTCAGCAAACTTCTCCCCTCCACACCGAAGGGCAAATATGTATCCCAGCAGAGTGCTGCCCCCCTGACATCTCAGATGCTCAGGTAAGAGCTGCCCTCTCCAAAGCAATACACACTGCATCAATGGGACCAGACAGTGTCCCGGGCTGTGTCCTACATGAACTCCAAGAAGAGCTACAACCAAACATAAAACTACTGTTCAATCCCAGCCTTACTACAGGATATGTGGCCAAAGAGTGGCATACAGCAACAGTGGTCCCTCTACAGAAAGGTGGTGCCTCAACGGATCCTGGACACTATTGCCCCATAAGCCACACTAGCTCGGTCTGCAGAGCTATGGAAAGGATCATCATGGACCTCATAAATAAAGATATTGGGGACCTACAGACACTGGATCATACCCAGTTTGGCTTTGTTAAGGGCAGATCCTGCCTCTCAAACCTGGTTGATTTCTTTGAAACAGTCACCAAGGCCAGGGAAGGTGGTCCACACAGCCTACCTGGACCTCGCAAAAGCCTTCAATACAATACCCCACTCGGGCATTCTAGAGAAGCTCACCAGCTTAAATATAAGCCCCTATGTCACTAGATGGATTGCACACTGGCTCAAGGACAGAACCCACATGGTTAGAATTGCTGGAGCCATGCCAGACTCCAAACCAGTTACAAGTGGTGTCCCACAAGGCTCAGTCCTGGGACCTCTCTTGTTTGGTATATATTTATCGGAGGTACAGGCCAACACGGAAGGACTGTGGCTGACCAAATATGCAGATGACTGCAAACTGGCCGCCATAATCGACTCTCCAGCCGACACAAGCATCCTCCAAAAGGGCCTCATAGAAACAGACAACTTGTGCCAGAGCCATGGCCTCAAGCTGAATGCAAGAAAGTGTATAGTCATCCCCTTTGGCAAAAACAAAGTGCCCACAAAGTACCACATAGGTGGTAATCCATTAAGTACAGAAGAAGTAATTAGGGACCTGGGGACCCAAGTTGATAGCAATCTCTCATTTGACAACCACGTGGACAAAGTGGTTAGAAAGACATTTTATATAGCCCACCCCATCATGAAGGGATTCACATCTAGATCAGGGGAGGACATCATGCCTCTTTACTCATCCCTCATCAGGCCCATAATTGAGTACAATCCCCCTGTTAGGATGTACCTTACCAGACACCTGCAGCAACTGGAAAGACCCCAAAAGTACCTCACCAAGAGGATCAAAGGGCTCAAACAGATGCCATATGCTGACCGGTTAAAGAAACCCCAGCTCTACTCAGTGGCATACCGCCTGTTCAGAGGCGATCTGTGCCTGATGTATAAAGCCATGTCAAACCCGGAATTAATGGGCATGCTGCACCTGAGAATATCCAAATCCCATCAGGCTACGCTTGAGAGACTTGAACCTCAGCACTGAAATAAATAGGACATGCTGGAGGGACAGATTCATAACCCAGAGGCTCACTTCACTCTGGAATAAAATCCCAGTCCAGGTTAGGCAGAGTCCCTCATTGACTCTCTTCAAGAGGAAGCTTGATGAGTGGATGGGACATTGTAGGTGTACCCCCGGTATCACTTCTGTGTCACTGTTAGACAGAGGCACAGTATACTAACCTCAGAAAAGGGCATGGCAAGATATATTTACAATGGATGGCGACAGCCAAACACATTCTGGCTAGGTTCATAAATGCCCTAGGGCAGATAGCCTAGTATGAACCTATGAACCTATGAACCTATGTACCTTGTTCCCCATTGGCCCTATGTGCTGTTAATCACCATGGCAATCACAATACTATGGTAGCATGTGCAAAGGTCAGTTGTCAGTCACCTCTATGGTACAGTTGTGGAATATGTGGGTCATGTGGCAATGTCACAGCTGCCACATGTACACAGTCAACCCTCTCCCCTACACATGGAAGTACAACACATGTATGCGATGGAACCACATAGCCAAACTGGGGACTAAGCACTCTGAACCCAGTACTGGCATAACCTGTCAGGTGGCATGGAATACTACAGTGACTACAATACCAGTCTGATGTAGACCTTCACTGACAGCAATACAAGCACGTGAACACACTGGGCCATTCGTGGAGCCTAAGAATAGCATCCTGCATGAGCGGCAGACACCTCTGCAGCTGGTACACAGGCATATGTTATGCCTGAACACATCATGCTTAACACATAGCACACAAATCCTGTGTGCCAAACAGTCACAGCCTGTACAGCTAGACAACACACCTGCCACAGTTGTGTTAGGTACCTTTATTGTCCGGTACAGTGAGGTCACGCTCACCAGGCTGGACAAGGTGAAGGTCACAGTGATATGCCCGTGGGGCACTATGGTCCACCACATAACACAAGCATACAGGTCAGTCAGAGGCATGGACACATATGACTCAGTCATTGTCCATGCCACATACCTTCTCCTGCTGTACTTATAGGGTGCTGACATCATCAGTGTTTAGAAAGGGGAATGTGCATCCTGTAGTGTGTTCTCCTAGTTGCCAAAAGGGACATTTCCCTCACACAAAATTGCACACACACTAACCCCGCTCATCCAAACACACACTTGCAGGATTCAAACCACTACCTTATTATGTTATGACACTCAAGACAGATGCATTAGCAGAGCACGCTATTCGCATTACTGGGTGGTTTCCCTTCTCCTGCTGTACTTATAGGGTGCTGACATCATCAGTGTTTAGAAAGGGGAATGTGCATCCTGTAGTGTGTTCTCCTAGTTGCCAAAAGGGACATTTCCCTCACACAAAATTGCATACACACTAACCCCCTCATCCAAACACACACACTTGCCATTTGCAGGATTCAAACCACTACCTAACTATGTTATGACACTTGAGACGGACGCATTAGCAGAGCGTGCTATTTGCATTACTGGGAGGCTTTCCTTCTCCTGCTGTACTTATAGGGTGCTGACATCATCAGTGTTTAGAAAGGGGAATGTGCATCCTGTAGTGTGTTCTCCTAGTTGCCAAAAGGGACATTTCCCTCACACAAAATTGCACACACACTAACCCCCCTCATCCAAACACACACACTTGCAGGATTCAAACCACTACCTAACTATGTTATGACACTCGAGATGGACGCATTAGTAGAGCGCGCTATTCACATTACTGGGAGACTTCCCTTCTCCTGCTGTACTTATAGGGTGCTGACATCATCAGTGTTTAGAAAGGGGAATGTGCATCCTGTAGTGTGTTCTCCTAGTTGCCAAAAGGGACATTTCTCTCACATAGACTTGCACACACACCAACCCCACTCACACACTGAGCATTGGCAGGATTCAAACCCCTACCTAATTATGTTATGATACTTGAGATGGACGCATTAGCGGAGCACGCTATTCACATTACGGAGAGGTTTCCTTTCTCCTGCTGTACTTATAGGGTGCTGACATCATCAGTGTTTAGAAAGGGGAATGTGCATCCTGTAGTGTGTTTTCCCAGTTGCCAAAAGGGACATTTCCCTCACACAGACTTGCACACACACCAACCCCACTCACACTGAGCATTTGCAGGATTCAAACCCCTACCTAACTATGTTATGACACTCAAGACAGACACATTAGCAGAGCACACTATTTGCATTACTGGGAGGTTTCCCTTCTCCTGCTGTACTTATAGGGTGCTGACATCATCAGTGTTTAGAAAGGGGAATGTGCATCCTGTGGGGAGGCAGACGCCAAGCACACTCTGGCTAAGCTGTCATTCCCTAGGGCAAACAGCCTAGTGTTGACCTCTACACCCATATGTTTAATTGTCAAATGCACATTATTTGTTGCTGATAGACTGTTTGCAGGTCTTTATTGCCATAGCATTCCCTGTTTGTATGAACAACTTGTGTATCTGTGGAAGATGTTTGCATATGGGAGGGATCCACTATATCACGTATGTCTCTGTAGTAATTTAACTGTGTGCACTGGGCAGATTGCTGTAATGTGGTTGGTTCCTGGAATAACATACAAATACCAGATATGTGTGGCCAACTGCTAAACTGAGATTTGGCCTAAGTGTGTGAGCATGCCCAGTTCAGCCTTCCCATGGCATGTTGTCTGACATATGTCTCATTTATCAAAGTGTGTGAGCATGCCCAGTGTGAGCTTTCCATATGTTGAACTCTGCAGCCCACCACATTTGTGGATGAGTGTGAACTTCAACAAATATCTCCCGTTTATGGTTGTGTGTTGTGTGTCATGTTGTGTAGTTACTGTCCGACTGCTTTGTGTGTGAACACAACAGGGATTATACTGTGCCTGCAGGATTTGCATGGGATACTTTGCATACAGTTGTCAACATCCTTTCATACTGACCTAACACTGTAGTACCGTATAGTGTACTGGTTCAGTACTTTGACTGTGGTGGACAGTATCCTGGGCTTTAGTCCTATCACTACTTTACATTTCCATAGTGAGCACAACAGCCTGGTTAGGGGCCAGTTGTGCACATCTGACCATGTTGCATTATGTTCAGATATGAACTACTTAAACCAGGCTCGTCCAACATTGGTAGTGTATTCCACAACATAGGTGTACATTTGCAAACACTAGCGATGTGCCCTAGGCCATTTCTAATGCTAGTCGGAGAGTGTGTTTGTCCTTCGACACACATTGTAAGTGGAGTTTGCCATGACATATGTCATGGTTAGTATACTGTGCCTCTGTCTACCTGTGACATAACAGTGATACCCAGGGTAAACCTACCATCTCCCATCCACTCATCAAGATTCCTCTTGAGGAGGATCAATGGGTGACTCTATGGATAGCCTGTACTGGGAGTTTACTCATCAGTGGGGGTGGCTTCTGTGTTATGGATCATGCAGTACAGCTTGTCCTATGTATGTCAGTGCTGGGGTTCAGGTCTGTCATGTGCATAGCTCACTGCCATTCAGATTGTACAAGGTGCAGCATGTTTATTGATTCCAGCTTGGACATGGCTTTATACATCAGGCACAGCTTGCCTCTGGGTGGGCAGTATGGCAGTGTGTGTAGCTGCAGTTTGTTTAATCAGGCAACACATGGCATCTGTGCAAGCTCTTTGATACTCCTGGTGAGGTACTGTTGGGGACTTTACAGTTGATGGAGGTGTCTGCTGAGGTACATCCCACAGGGGCTATTGTAGTCAATTGTAATGCTGATGAAGGATGACTGCAGAGCCACAATGACCTCCTCTTATCTAGATCTGACAACCTTCATGATTAGGTGGGTATATGGTATGTTTCTGTAAACACTACAGCCACATGTTTGTCCAATGCAGGATATCTATCACCTTGTGTCCCCAGGTCTCTCATTACATGTTAAGTGCGTAATGGGTTAACACCTATGTGGTAATTGGTGGGCACTTACTGTATATCCACAGGGTTGACTATACACTTTTCTGCAATTAGCTTGCTGACATGGCTATGGCACCAGTTGTCTGTTTCTATGTGGCCCTTTTGTGGGATGCTTGTGTCAGCTGGAGGGTCAGATATGGTGGGCAGTTTGTAGTCCTCTGCAAACATGTTCAGACACAGTCCTTCCATGTTGGCCTGTACCTATGGGACATATATACCAAGCGAGGGAGGTCCCAGGACCAAGCCTTGTGGGATGCCAGTTATATCTGGTTTGTAGTCTGACATGGCTGCAGCATGTCTGACCATGTCAGTTCTGTCCTTGGTCTGGTTTGCAACCCCTCTACTGACATAGGGGTTTATATTTAAGCTGGTGAGCATATCTATAATGAACATGTAGGGTATTGTATAGAAGCCTTTGCAAGGTCCAGCTACGCTGTGTGGACCACATTGCCCTCATCAATGACCTTAATGACTGTTTCAAATGAGTCAAACATGTTTAGGGGCAGGATCTGCACTTAAGAAAGCCACACTGGGTAGGGTCCGGTGTCAGTAGGTCCCCAATATCTTTATGTCTGCAGTACATGCTGATCCTTTCCATAGCTGTGCAGACCGAGCTTCTCAGGATTCTGGGGTGGTAGTTTTCAGTATCCATTCAGGCAACACCTTTGTTGAGAAGGACCACTGTTGTTGTACACTGCTCTTTGGGTACATATCCTGTGGTAAGGCTGACATTGAGCAGTAGTGTGATTTGGCATTCCATTCTTCTTGGAGTCCATGTTGGACTCAGCCCAGGACACCATCTCATACCATTGCTGCTGTGTGTTTTGCTTTGTAGATGCTGGCTGTTACCTCAGCATCTGCAATGTCAGGGGCCAGCAGTCTGCTGGGATAGATATTTTGCATTCTGGGGGTTGCACTGCACCTGTCAGGATGTATGTTGGCAATATGTGTGTGTGTTTGGTATGTTGTTTGTAATATTTGTGTGATTCAGAGCATATCTGTGAATTCCCAACACAGTTCCTACCATCAGTTGTGGAAGCCTTGGGATTATCCTTAGTGTCCTGTACAATTTGTATCTTCATAGGTTCATAGGTTCATACTAGGCTATCCACCCTAGGGCATTTGTAAGACTAGCCAGAGTGTGTGTGGCTTTCGCCACCCCTTGCTATGTGAATATTATGGCCATTTATGATTTGCTTTGCTGTGCCTCTGTCTGGGCATGACACAGTGAAGACTCCCTGTGTAACTCTACGATCATCCATCCACTTGGCAAGATTCCTGTTGAAGAGTGTCAGTGAGGGGCTCTGCCTAACATGGAGTGGGATTCTGTTCCAGGGTGTGTGGAGCCTCTGGGTTATGTATCTGTCCCTCCAGCACATCCTATTTCATTATGTGTTGAGGTTGACATCTCTCACTCTCACAGCTCCGATGGCTTTGAGTTTTCTGGGGTGGAGCATGTCAATTACTCCTGTGTTGGACATGGCCTTGTACAACAGACATACAATGCCTCTGTGTAGGCAGTATGTGACTGCATTCAGCTGGGGTGTCTACATCCAGGCAGCATATGACATATATTTGAGACCCTTTATCCTCTTGGTGAGGTACCTTTGAGGTCTTTCTAACTGCTGCAGGTGTCAGGTAAGGTACATCCCAAATGAGGCATTGTACTAGATCATGGGTCTGATAAGAGAACAGTATAGGGGCACAATGACCTCTGTTGACGTAGATGTGAATCCTTTCATGATACGGTGTCCAATATAGACAGTCTTCCTAGCCACATTGGCAATGTGAGTGTCACATAACAGGTTACTGTCCACTTGTGTCCCTAGGTCCCTGATTACTCCTTCCATACATAATGGTTTACCACCTATGTGGTAATTTGTGAGTACTTTGTTTGGTATTTGGTGGGGCATTCATACTGTCCAGTGTCTTCAGGATGGCTGGGTGGGGTTCCTGTGTGTGAGAGTGTGGTCTGTAGCATGCTACAGACTGTACAGCAGTCTTGCCTACGGTTAGTTGCACATGGGTGGACTCCAATGCCTTGTGCATTGTCAGTTACCTGGACATATGGGTGTCTGTGCTGAATATGGATACTCACCCTCCTTTTATGTTTTGTTCCAGGTTTTGTGCTGAATATGGATACTCACCCTCCTTTTATGTTTTGTTCCAGGTTTTGGGGCCATAACACATGATATGTGGTATAACCTGGTAGTGCTGGTGTGCTGTCAGGAGGCTTGCAGCAGGTTTCTGTCACTGCACAGACATCGATGTTCTCCATACTGGGGATGGCCTCGGGAGCATGCATATTGAGGTTTACACATCTGGCATTGGTCAGCATTACCCTTATGTTTCTTTCCACTTATGTTTTGTAGGGTGGTGGGTTAGTCTTTTCAGTCTTGCCTACGAAAGGCTCTATGGAGGTGGCAAAAGCCTTATCCAATATCCAGACGCCCAGGGGTAACAGGTGCAAGCCATCCCTGGAACAGCTGCGTGGCTTGTCAAGCATGACATCCCAAGCAGACAGACATTGGATCCCCTTGGAATGACACCAGTAATTGTGCCACTTGTTATAACTGATCATTCCGTGTTTGTACTGTGGCATCATTCTTGGTGAGGGTAGGATGCTGCAAACGGTCAGTGTCATACCGGCCTGGACTACATAATCGGGGAGCTCATCTATGTCTCTTTTCATGTAGTCTGGGGAGTTACATCTCAGGTGATTCACACCAGCATGGACTATGACTGCATCATATTTCTACTTGCTTTGGGGTGACCTGCATACTTGTGTTATGTGGCGTATTGTAGCAGCCTACAGGCAGCTTACTGTACCCTTTCCCTTGTTGAGTCTGGTGTCCGGAATAGCAGCGTGTCTCACTATGGAGTCACCTATTACAACTGTATCAGGCATGTTGTTTCTCCTTCTGGCCTGTGACTGTTTGGCACACCAGCTTTGTGTACTATGTGTTGCATGTGCTATGTTTGGAGGTTGTTTGATTGGGTGTCTGCTTTGGAGGCCTCTGTTGGTGTGGTGTGTTTGTAATTCGGGCCTCCGGGAATGTTTTTCTGTGTTTATGTCTTTGGTTTGCAGTTGTGATAGGTCTATGTGGGACTGGGTTTGTGGTGTGTGTGGTTACCTTCTCCTCCTGACTAGTTTTGGGAGTACTGAGTTGAGGGAGCTCAGCCTCCAGTTTGGATAGATGGTTGCATCTCTCACATATATTTGTATTTCTTGGGGAGTTGGGGTTGTCTGTGTACTTGGGGCAGGTGTAACATTGCCTCAAGATTCACAGATTCAACTTGTTGTGGCTGGCCTTAGTGGATTGTATGTGTGGACATATTTTATTGCCATACTACTGATCAGTGATTACTTCTTTTTATGTTTGCTCTATCATGTAGTAGCTTCCTCATTCTCTTGCATGGTTTGGTTATGGCTGGTGTCCACCATGCCAGATGCCTGCGTGTATGGCATTGTGTCTTGTTTTAATTTAGGATTGCATAATCCAAGCATTCCTGGCAGTGTTCATGGAATGCCTGTATAACAGGTTCTGAGGTGTGGCCCATATTTTGCACCTGCACAGGACCTTTAATGGATTCCACATCAGTTTGGAGGAGTGCAAATTTTGCTTTACACATGTTTTCACTGTGGTTTTCTGGCCAGGGACTGTGGTCAGGATGTGTATATCCAGTGTGATTACTCTATGGTCTGGTCTTACCAGTGAGCAATACACTTCTCATCTTGCCATCCAGTACCCATGTTGCTGATTATCACATCCAGTATGCTTACCCCTCTTGTGGGAGTGGTACGTTGTTCCTGGGCATTTTGGTTTATGGATTCTATGAACTTTTGTCCTACAGTGTTGGAGCTAGTATAATGCTCCCAGTCTATGTCTGGGTATTTTCAGTCACCCAATATAATGTGGTTTGGAGGACTTGATATATTCATGTATTCCAACATAGGCCAGGTGCAGTTCCTGGTGTTGGGATGGTAATCTGTAGCAGGCTATAAACTGGGGGGCAGTTTTAGCCACTGTTACTTGACCATGGCTAGTCCATGCTGCTTCTTGTTGTGGTACCAACATGGGTGTGTGGTTATCCTTGACAATTATTGCTAGTCACCCTCCTTTTGTAGCTTGTTCCATGTTTTGAGGCTGTACAGCACAGTATGAGGTGTAACCTGGTAGTGTTAGGGTGCTGTTGTGAGCCTTGACCCAGTTTTCTGTTACAGCACAGATATCAACATTCTCCATACTGGGTGAGTTTAGACTGCATGCATCTTGCTGTTTAGACTTCTGGCATTGGGTAGCATTACATCTAGGTTCTTATCCCTTCTGATACCTATGGAGGTAGGTTTGTGTTTTGAGCCTTACCTATTCAGGGCACGCTGTGGGTAACAACAGCCTTTGCCAGTATCCATACGGCCTGCACTGATAGGTGCATGCCAGTCCTAGCAGGTGGAGCATCATGTTATGCTCAGCATGTCATCCCAGGCTGGCACACATTGGATCCCCTTTGACTAACTGCAATACTTCAGCCAATTATTGCACTTGATCATCTCATTGTCATATTGTGGCATGATGCTTGGTGAGGGTAGGATGTTAGTCACGGTCCTCAGGTGTGCATATAGTACATGGTGTTACATTACTTAACACATGGCATTCATGCCTCAGGTGGTGCTGCAGGGCTGCCTCTGTCGGATGCACATATTACACTCCCTGTACATGTTTGTGAGCAGGTCATGTCATTTTAGGCATCCCTGTTATTATTTGAGTGAGTCAGAAGGGGTATCATTCCCAGGGTTTCTACTGAGCCAGTGTATGTGCTATGCGTTGCCTCTTTGCCAAGGCCAGGGCATACTGGGCACGCCTCCTTCTGCCTACTGGGGCAGGCTCAGGTTGTTCCTCCTCCGAGTCACGCTCTGCCTGTGATGGCCTTGGCAATGGTGGGGGGCTGTTTGGGCCAGCCCTATGCTGGTCCTGCTGCAGCTGTTTTCGCAAGATCATATTATGTAGCATAGCACATACCATGACAATTTGGGTACATGTAGTTGGTGTGTACTGCAAGGCTCCACCAGATGTGTCCAGACACGGAACCGTGACTTGAGCAGCCCAAACACATGCTCTATTACATTACGTGTTTGTGCGTGTGCCTCATTATGGCATTCCTGTTCAGGTGTGTGTGCGTTTCTGATGGGTGTCATCAGCCACGGCTCCAGTGCATAACCTGCATCCCCCACTAGGTGTCCGTGTGGGATGTCCCCATTGGCAAATGTCTGGTACAGCTGCGTCAAATGCCAGATGTGGGAATCATGGTAGCTCCCAGGGCAACCAGCACACACATTCATTATTATGCCCTGGGCATCACACACGACCTGGCAGTTGATGGAGGGGAAGCCCTTGCGGATAATGTAGGCCCTACCTCGCTCACCGGCTGGTGCTTTGATTCGTATGCGTGCAGTCTATTGCACCCACTACCTCAGGGTATTCCGCTATTTGCTGGAAGAGACGCATATTGCTGGCCAATACCTCACGGGCATTGGGGAAATATACATGATCACTGACATGTGCTGACATGGCATCCAGGAACTGGTGCAGTACCCTGGAGGCTGATGCCTGTGATATCCCCATCATATCACCAGTTGGTCTCTGGAAGGTACCTGTTACTAGTATTCTTAGGCCAACACATACCTTGGTTTCCACTGGGATGGGTTCCCCTCTGTTGGTTCTGTGTGTGAGGCGTGGCCTGCACAGCTCCACTATTTGCTGCAGGAGGTCTCTGTCCACTCTATAGCGCTCTACTATCTCCAGCTCATGTAACCCGTGGTAGGTGACCCTGGGCCTGTACACTCTTCTCCATCTCCTCACTGTGGGTTGTCTGGCACCATCTGCATTGTCACCACCCTCAGCAAGTCACCTATGTCTCATTATGACAGCTATGGCAGCCCCTAACATTTCTGCTCTGAGTTCAGCTTTTTCAGTTTTCACTTCTAATAGCTTACTCCTGTCTTGCAGTGTCTCTTGTGAGAAACATCTTGCACTGCTGTTTGCAGAGTTTTAAGTGTTGGACTGAGCTACTATTCTGCCTGTGTAATTGCCTGCTTCTAATTGTTTTCACCTGGTAGCTCCAGCAGTATTCCCTGCTAGCTTCCTACTAATTCTGTTGCTTCCTTTTTCCTTTCTGTTTCCTCAGGGGGGAGCAGCGTGCATACCAGCAGAAACACGCTCACAGTGGCTTACACGCGCGCACACATGCTTACACGGTTCAGAATCTGCTTATTCGGGTTAAAACGCGTGCACACCCATGCAAACAGTGTTACAAGTCTGCCAACAGGCTCCCACATGCTCAGTCTGCCCTACACGCACACCAGCAAACAGTGTTGCTCAGTCTGCCTTACGCGCACTGTCCTACTCGTGCTTCATGGCATGCATGCCCAGCAAGAAACTTTGGTGTAGGCAACAGTGTACACCTTCCATTTCTTGACTTTCCCATGCTTATGTTGTGGCACTCCTCTTTCCATGATATGTGTCTGACATCTGTCATGTAACTCTGGCCTCCAATGAACTGCATTTCTTTCTGCCATTCCCCCCTGTGATGTCACCTATCTCCTACTCTGTTCCTCCCCTTATGTAACTCTTACACTACTCAGAATGTGCTCATTTGCTATGTGACAGTGGAATTCAGTATCCTAACACTCATTTGCATCAGATTGCCTACTAATGCTTAGTTACATGTCTTAGACTCAGCTTCCCCCCTTAGCAACCACTACACGGTGGCCATGTTGTTTTTGGTCTGCTGGTCCCTGCATTGTAAATCCATGTATTGCATAAAACCCACATTTGTGGGTTTATAACCTTCATTTTTATGTTTTTATATAGCTCAGTTCGTTTGCGCAGGGCTGCGCTGGGTTTAAACAAAAAAAAATATTTATTTCTCCTATTTGCATCGGGGTACCTTGCCAATGGCCACATATTTGGCCATTGGCATGCTGCCTGACACATATGCACCCTTTATTTGGAGCTGACATGGCTCCATTGTGGTTTTTGCAGAAACATACTCAGTTGTCAACCACGTACATTTCTGCAGCTAAAACGGCTCTTACACGGGCTGCTTTGGGCTTCCTGGATCGCTAATCTACCTCATTTGCATGCTATTCGGCTGCAAGTGAGGTGATTAGCTTATCCACGCCCACTCCGTGTAAGAGACATTTTAGCTGGTCTCTTACACAGACTTTGGGCTGTTCCTGGATCGCGAAGGCTGCATGGAGTCTTACACTACTCTTAGACTCCGTGCAAGCCTTCGTGAATCCTGTCCTATTCCTTGAAAGAATACCTTTTGGATGCGTGTATTACACCTGAAATTTACAGCTTTTTGAAAGTCAAGAACCTTATGGTGGCTACCATTTTTGGGATTCCAAAAACCCATAAGAGTTTTAAGTAATTTAACATTTCGGCCAATAGTAGCAGGAGAGGGGTCAAAAACTTACCCTTTTGGTGTCATCATAGACTTTTGGTTAAAACAAGTTGTGAATAAAGTGGAGCATTTAGTAAAAGATTCGTGGGACTTTTGGGTAGAATTAAGGAAGAGCTTTGGGAAAATAATTTGATTTTCTTGACCACCGATGTGGTGGATTTATTCACTTGTATCCCTGGGGAAGAAGGGTTAGATATGTTTGCTAACTGTTTGGATAAAATCTCAGGTTTCTCTAATGAAAAATTAATTTAATAGTTGATTTCATGGGGGTAGTTTTAGACTACAATTATATATATTTTGAAGGTGAATACTTCAAACAAAACAAAGGTGTTGCTATGGGAGCCTCATGTGCTCCCATATTTGCAAGCTTTGTTCTCCTTGATTGGGAGTTAAATAAAGTCTTTAGATGTGAATATTTTCAAAATGTCAAATTATACGTAAGATTTTTGGATGACATTTTTATTCTGTGCAACAGTTCCATAGATAGAATAGAGGAATTTGTTAAGTATCTGAATTCCACTATTAGTTTCTTAAAATTTGCTTACACAAATAACCCCTTTGTCAATTAGTTACCTTGACACTCAGATTTTTAAAACTCCAAGTGGTTTTACATCTAAAATATACAGAAAACTTACATTCAGCAATTCTTAACTTGAATACACAAGTAGTCACCTTCCCCATCCAAAAGCCAGTATTGTGAAAGGCCAGACGGTAAGGGTTGCTAGAATGACATCTTTGGCTGGTGACCTTGAGAATGAATTACAGAAAGTTGCAGAAATGTTCTATGAAAGAGGATATCCACAAGGCATGGTTCAGGAAAATGTGGACTATGTTAGAAGGGAATGGGATAAGAGATTCAAACCCCTGTTAGGAAAGTTTAACATGGTTAGAGAGTCACCTCAGGGACAAAAAAACTTTGAAAAGGCTATGATTTTACCATACTGGGGGAAGGTAGGTAAAGTGAAGGACATATTGGAAAAAAAGTGGGCCATTTGAAGGGGAAACCCAGATTTGAGAAGGGTTGTAGGAGAGAGACCCTCCTATGTATACAAAACTGGGGTAAACATAAAAACAAGTTTTGAATATGTGAAGAACACACAAGTTAACAAGTGTGATGGTACTATAAAGTGTGAATCCTGTTCACAATGTTGCTACATAGTAGATTGTAAAATGGTTATTTTAGAAAATACCCTCAAATCAAAAGTAGAATTTGTTAAGGGTAACTGTCACACTTCAGGTGTCATATACCTTGCACTGTGTAAGGGATATCCAGCATATTATGTTGGCAAAACCGAAAGGCAATTACGTAATAGGATATATGAACACATGTATCAGATATCCACTAAGAATAATAATAATGCACCGTATAAGCATTCTTTAGTTTGTAGGAATTTTCAGGGTTCCACTTTGGAATCTTAGAGAAAGTATTAGTTAACCCTAGGGGGGTGGACTACAGAAATTTAACGGAAGAAAAATAAGTTAAATGTCAGATCAAGCTGCAGGTAGGGGAGGGCATTGGTTTAAATGAAGTTATTTCTGTAAAACTCCTGTTAATTAAGAGAGCTAGGGACAAAAGGCTATGTTAAAAATTTCCATGAAGTTAGGAAAGTTTATTTTAAGTGCAGTAAATATGGTTTAGACGTTTATAAGTGTTTTTTAAGCTGTATTTTTTTTAAAAAGTGGTTGTGCCTTTAAATGCATCTGTGTGGCTGTGATGTCATCAACACATTGGGCTGCAAATGCTGGATTTAATAGAAGGCATGTATTCTGATGAAGTCCCCATTTTAAGGGGATGAAAGCACTCAGTGAATAATTTTTAAAACATTTTATGTCCTAATAAAATGTCTGATGCCTTTGGAAGGTTGTGGAGAGTTTTGGCAGCACCACAGTGATTTTATTATTTCATTTTCATTTTGGTTGTCACTGGGGTCATTGTTTAAACAGATTTGGCGTGATTACCACATATATAAGTACATATAAAGAAGTCTTTCTCATTTTTATTCAGAAGTACTTTCCCACTACAGTGATTCTTTTTTGTGGTTCTAACAGATTTTTTTGAATTTTAAATACTGAAGATAAGATTTTAATAACTACGTGCCTATGTTTCATAAATTCATTGTGTGTGTGTTTGTGTGTGTATATGATACATTCATATACCCATATTTATCATTACATGATGAACATGATGGCAATGAAAAATCCCATAAAAATCCCCTTTCTAATATAAGTAATGTAAGATACAACAATTACATCATTTACAACTCAACACAGTGATATTTGTTTTTTTTTTCATATTCAAAGCAAGTTAATCTTTCTTTCTTCTGAAACAATATATTCTTACTCTTATTTGTTATTTGCTCTATTGTGTTTAAATAAATTGCTTAACCTCTCCAACAGAGTAAATTCAAGTACATCAGCTGCTTGGCTTTTTGCAGATGGAGTAAACAAAGGTACTTGTTACATTGCAGCTAGTGTTAGACAAAAGGACTGAGAAGTCATTAATTGCTAAAAATGGGAAAGTATGTAGTTGTAAAATTAAGCTGGAGCTTAAAGACATTTAACATGGGAATGAATGCGTCACTATAGAATACAGATCAGTCAAAGGTGATATATAACTGTTTACACACACCACCAGTGTTAGTTAGCTGAACACGATTAACAAATCAAATGTTTGTGCCTCAAAACCCACCTCTACTGAAAGCAAAAAAAAAAGTAAAATAGATTTTAAATAAAAACTGGACATTTAGCACTGTCATATTGGGGGAAGAGCTCCGAGGACAGCATTTATGATGCTTTTGCTCTGAGTTTCACTGAGCTGAAATTTAATCAGATGTTTTCATCCAGCTGAAGATTCCAGTAACTGTACCTCATTTAAATATAGGGGGGGGGTCTAAAAAGTATCATGATGCTACACTTCTGATATTTAAAGTAAGGTCCTTAATTGTAGTAGGTGTGTACTTAGTTGTAGACTATCTTAAAGAAAACATTTACTTAAAGTAAAACTAACCAGGTACTCCAGGTATATCTGGTTATCCAGAGCCCATTTCTTACTTTTCTGTCTGATAAGAATTGTCCCAAAAGAAGTGGCCCCAGTCCATAACTCTTTAGGACATCAGTGCTATTCTCCACAGGTAACCTCCTACCATGACTTGATATTTCCTGCTGATTAACCATTGTTTTACATAAGCATCATGCATTATCAGTCTTTCCACAGTTCCTGTTGTTTCCCTATCAAACAATGCAATATGTATCATTTGGGGTAGGCTCCATTATGACTCTCATCATTATTTTGCATAGAATGCTGGCTAGGCTGATGAGTATAGACTGTCATTCCCCCTCCCACCTTTGTGAATCAGTAGTACTACAGCCTGTCACCCAGGAGTGCCCTAGGCAAAAGGGCTCTACGGCGCCCCCACCACACCACTCAGTGCCCCCATGCTGGTCTGCCTATACCAAATAAATACTGGAAAAGCACCCCTACTACAGCGGCGCCCTAGGTGGCCACCTAGTTGGCCTATGCCTAAGGCCGACTATGCTGTCACCACACTTCAGGGTCATGTCCCCATACCAGCATTTCATGTAATACAACTGATAAGGGATTTGTTAGGTTTTCCTTGATTCTTTATAGGAAACCACCACCGGGTATGATGCCTGGTCCCATGGAACCGAGCTTTTAATTTTACTTGTGGCAACAGTTATCACATCTGTGGTTATATAAGAGACATCTCCCCATGTCCAATGCATTATGATATATAATTTGCTTAATGTGACGTCTGCACAAAATATTTTCTGCAAGCACAATCATGTTATTTTGCTACAAGAAGATAATTACAATGCTTATCAATAATATGTTACATTCATTTTTTCTCTTTGTTTTCTAGTTTTATTAAAGAATGCCTTATTATTGTTTTGAATTTTAAGATCAAGTTGAATTCATAGTTGGATGTGAAAGATTTGATAACACAAGTACAATAGTTTCTGAACTTTATTTGAACTACACATGCTTTTATGCCCAAGGTAATTTTGAACACTAAGTTGTACTCCTTTTTCAGTTGTTTATTTATAATCCAACTGAACATTTATTTTTGCTGTAACTGTATAATTCCCTGTTACTGACATTTGTTCATAGATATAGAAATTAAATATATCAAAGAATCAATGATAACATCTGAAGAACATACACATTTGAGTAAATGAGCGCAGTATTTTAATCAGTCTTTATAGCATTTTATTTATCACATCATAGTTTCTATTGATAAAGTCCTAGAATAATTATATATTTATGATTTCATTTCTTTTTACTCATAGAATAAAGAGGATTGCATAATGATCTGTAGACATGAGTGAGGCGGAGAAAGATCCTAATCTGTGGTAATGTCATTCTTCTTTTAATTTTATGCTGTTTGTTTAATACCTAAGCATATTTATTTGAAGATTAGTCATTTTCCAACTCAACTGGGTCATTAAAATGCCCAAACATTGTGTGTTCTTTTATTTCTACATCCTAGAATTTAGTCAGGAAACCCTTGTGCTCTGCACGGAACACAGATGGTATACTGTAGATAACTATGAATTTATATTCATTACTACTGATATTAATTAATGAATGCAAAATTTCTACTTCTAAGTTGTCTTTTTGGCTTTTCAGTATTAAAATACTGAAATATCACTGTAGGGTTGCCACCTTTTAAGCGGGCCAAAGTGGGACATGGGTGTCTGGCCAATATGACACTGGCCACACCCTCTACCATGACGTCACCACAGGAGCGGTGAAGGAGATGCTGTTATAGGTATGACGGATGGCTGCTAGAGTGGCTAGCTAGCTGGATAGCTGGCTGCTGGAGTTGCTGGTTGGCTGGCTGCTGGACTGGCTAGCTGGTTGGTGGGAGTAGCAGCTGGAAGGATGAATGACTGGATGGATGGCTTGATGGATGGATGGCTGCATGAATGAATGTTTGGATGGATGGATAGTTGGCTGCATGAATGGATGGCTGGCTGCATGAATGGATGGCTGGCTGAATGAATGGCTGGCTGGATGGCTGGCT
This sequence comes from Protopterus annectens, assembly GCF_019279795.1. NCBI lineage: Eukaryota > Metazoa > Chordata > Ceratodontiformes > Protopteridae > Protopterus > Protopterus annectens. The sequence continues at coordinate 502,918,049 of NC_056738.1, forward strand.
GCATGAATGGATGAATGGCTGGCTGGATGAATGAATGGATGGCTGGCTGGCTGGCTAGCTGGATAAATGGATGGCTGGCTGGTTGCATGAATGGATGGCTGGCTGGATGAATGAATGGCTGGCTGGCTGGTTGGATGAATGGATGGCTGGCTGGATGAATGGATGGCTGGCTGGTTGGATGAATGGATGGCTGGTTGGCTGGTTGGATGAATGGATGGCTGGCTGGCTGATTGGATGAATGGATGGCTGGCTGGCTGGCTGGTTGGATGAATGGATGGCTGGCTGGCTGGCTGACTGGATGAATGTCTGGCTGGCTGGCTGGATGAGTGGATGGCTGGTTGGATGAATGGCTGGCTGGCTGGATGAATTGATGGCTGGCTGGCTGGCTGGCTGGCTGGATGGATGTATGGATGGATGGTTGGTTGGCTGGCTGGCTGGATGGATTGCTGGCTGGACGAATGCATGGCTTACTGGCTCATTAGGAAAAAAAAATCTCGGTCATTTTTTTTAACGGTTGTAGAAGTGCTTAAAACAAAGTGCTCCTACAACAGCAATCTTTGTAGGGCTCTTCCTGCCCCAATCCCCACCTCTTTCAAAAATTGCAGCCAATTGCTGCATGAATTAAAGCACCCAGATGTAACAGGCAGCAGCTTTGCCTGCAGGTCCGGGTTGGTGACGTCACTGAATTGCTGTGGAAAAGCCGGAAGTAATTGCGGCTTTTCCACAGCAATTCAGTGCAATTGAAAAGCGGAACATTTCAAGTCCTACTACTTTGCACAGCGGGCAATAGGATGAGGCAGCTCAACCCATGAGTGTCCTGCTGACAACGGGACGGGTGGCAACCTTATATCACTGCCTACACTAACTGATATGCAACAATGAGAACAAATATACATTTTTGATCATTATACCAGGTTTTGGTATTGAATATTCTCAAAGCATAGAAAAACTCCTAAATCTCCTATGTTATGGTTGAGACTTCTAGTATTCAGCAACACCACTCCCATCTCTGATTTTTTTTTAATTTGTAGAGTTTTAAAAATGAGACTAAAGGGACAGAAAATTTCCTTTTCAGTACCTGTACTGTCAAGGGAGAGAGAGGTAGCACTTATTCGGTACACATCTTTCTGATTTACTGCATCTTTCAATTTAGTCTAAAAATACAAATTTTGGTCCTAAATAGTACAAGCATTTTCAAGCACTGCTAAGGCTTTTATAATTTCATAGTACTATCTTAATAAAAATATAATGCAAACACAAAAATTATATCAAATTTGATCCCCTATTGGATTAGTTGCTGATGCAAATAAACTGAAGAAACTATAATATTGATAATGTAACACATATTTAAAAAATAAACCCTTGCAGCTTTTCAAACTATACCTTTAAATTAGTAGAAGCAAAAGGTGTTGAGAACACCTCAGTTATTCTAGCTAGTAATGGTTATAGATGGACTAGTTCTCTATTTTACCCCATATGTTCAGATAAAATTGAATTAAGCCATCAGTTATAATCACACACCATATACTTTACCCATAACAGACCCAGCCACTCAAGTTCATACAGAAATGAGATTTGTATGTGTAGAATTTCCTCCAGGAACTTTCTGATTAGGAAACTGTAACAACAACTGAGTGGTAAATGTTGTACCCTGGTGGTCAGAGGTTATCATAGACTGAATATTATCAGATTAATGTACTTCTATATAATCTATTGAAATTTGAATGCATGTAGATATTAAAATATTTATTTGGATGCTAAATTCTGAAAGCCTGCAATGAAACATTCACACCAGGTTACAAAACAATTTGTGTGTTCCCACTGCATTGTGTAAGTAGAATTCATTTGCTTAAGCTGTGGCTCTAAAATAGTGAACCTAAAAGCCAAGCATTTTCCAAAGGAAACACAGTGTTCTGTCTTACCTAATGTACTGTGTTGACATAAGCCTTGAGCTGAGGGGGTAGGGAAACAAACTGACAAAAATGGCACTAGAGCCCAGGGGGGGAGGATTCACAAAAACTGCATCACAGCCCACAGTGAACTGTATGACTAAACATACAATTAACTGAAGCATAGGTGATACTGACAGATAAGGGCACTTATGGTTGCCTATTAAACCTTTTGGCGACCCTCATGAATAGGCTGCTATTGTAATATTACTTGTATGGAGCCTACACTTCCTCTTTTCCAATGCAGTCTTATGCCTGTTTTCCCCATGAATTCAGATTCTGATGCTGAATCTACCACCATTTGCCCCATGAATAGGCTGCTATTGTAATATTACAATGCAGTCTTATGCCTGTTTTCCCCATGAGTTCAGATTCTGATGTTGAATCTACCACCATTTGTGTAAGGTTGTTCTATGTAGTCTTACATTGCTTCCATGAAGTAATAATTCCAGGTTCCTATCAGCATTTCAAATGTTGAAAATGCCAAATTTAATTTCATCGAACTGAAATGTTCGAAATCTCAGAAGACCGAACTGACAGAACATCGATTTCTTTCCCAGGGAAAGAAATCGGTGGGCCGTCATCGGAGTTTGCTATTTCCTCCACTGTGGCGCGGTCTCGGAGTTGGTATATTTAAGTAGGGTGGGTGTGGGGGGTACAGCTGTCAGTGTTTAAAGTATTTAAATTTTTGTTTTTTTGCACGGAATGATTTCTTTCCCTGGGAAAGAAATCGATGTTCTGTCAGTTCGCTCTTTTGAGAGTTCAAACATTTCAGTTCGATGGAATTGCATTTGGTGTTTTCAGCATTCGATATGCTGATATAGACCCATAATTCCACACATCCTCTAGAAGTTGCCTGTGTGATTTCGAATTGTGACTTCTTGGTCATGTACAATTTTCTCTCCTTCAAATGGTTCCCTTCTGAATTATATTGATTCTTTATAGACCTATTAAATCCCCTATGCTGCCTCTTCTCTTTTATTGTATTGATTTGTTTACATGTTGTTAATGGAGTAGATGAACTGGGCTGCTGACCCTATTAAGTCATGACACAGATGCATTAAATTTAACATGAATTAAATTTGACATGTCAAAACAACATTAGAACCAGAGATAACAGTATTAGAGTTGGAACATAACAATGAACATAAAACTATCTTAGAAGTAGAGATAACAACAGAATTACGGTATTTGATAAGTAAATGTAGTGAGTACTAACAAGAAAGAGTAAATAACAAATGATTCCAGTGAACATTAGCTGTTTTTAAGTTAGTTAACCTGCATCACGAAAACACTTGTACTTAGCTTAAGTATAAAAGTATTCACTTTATGATATATTGAAAGGTATTAAATTCTGATTGTTTTTTACATTTCTTAGAAAGTTATTCCGAATAGCAGCCCCTATTCTAGAAAATAATCTTTCAACTGTAAATAATTTACTTCCCTGTTCAATAGTAACCTGTTTAATGATGGACAGTAACCAGTTTGGACTACTTTATAAATCATAGTAGCATGGAGATAAGTAGCTCATTCTGCTATAGATAGCAACTTTACTTGTTTTAATAGGCCACATTGATGTAGTTGTAAGTTAGTCAGAAGAGCAATTCTGAATATTGTGTTTTCAGCAGTAGTTTGCAGTTTGTTTGGGCTCAGTGTAGGTAGATCAAGGCAGCTATACCCTAATTTTGGAATTAGTACATTTTTAGTGTCCACTGCAAGCGCTAGCATGCCAGTAGCGCATGACACACTTGCTTGTTTGCTGCCACTTTCTCAAAAATGCAAGTGCTCTGACTCCCATTAGCTTTGTCTTACTTAATATTTAGCCATCCCAACAGCTGACCCTATTAAACTGTATAGTCCTACCCTAACTGTAATCCTAAAAGTCCCATTCAGTTCCTTAACCTAGTTCTAACTCCCTAACTCTAAAACTCCATTCCCCCTCCCTAAACCTAAAAATCCTCAGCTGCTCCCAAATCTAAATCTCCATCCCTTCCTCCTTAAACATAAACTCCTAGATCACCCCAATCCTAAATTCCCTTCCTATTCCCTAGAACTTAATAGTCCCCTCTCACTACCTAACCCTAAAACTCCCTTCCTGCTTCCTAACCCTAAACTACTCTCCTACTCCCTAAACCTAAAACTCTCTTCCTGCTCCCTAGCCCAAAAACTCCCTTCCTGTTCCCTAACCCTAAAACTCCCTTCCTGCTCTATAACTTTAAATCTTCTTCCTAATCACTGCCATAATCTACATTCCCACCCCCTTCCTTCAGCTGCTGCATTTGCCTCACTCCGACTTGAAAAATATGCTCAGGTAAGGTGTGACAGTTGCTTGTCTGACCTCATATTTGAATTGAGTACAAGCTGCAGCCTATATAGGCTACAAGACACTCAGGTATCTGGCATTGGGATAGTAGCCTTTGAGCACTTGGGACCATACTTCTCACCAGTTCAGATTTTTGTCTTATATTTTTTGTCTCTTCCTCATAAACTTTTGGTTATCTGGCAAATCATTGAGGATTGAAGTCAGAAAATAATAACGGACATTTGATTTTCAGACTTCATATCCTTCAGAATATTCATGCTAGTACAAAACCTATTATTCTATCAACTCACTAAGTTTGGAAGAGCATTATTTAAAAATGTCCTTATTGCTAAGCCTTTGCCCCCCCCCCCCTATTTATGCCTTTGTGCAGATGCATGCATGGGACATGAGCATTTGTAGTAGAAGCTGTTTTTAAGTAAGGTTAGGCACACTGAGGGAGACTGTAGGAGTGACATACAGTAGCTTTTGGTATGAAGTGTAAAGTTAAGTGACAGGTCTGGTATGAACCCTAGGTTCTTTGGCTGATTAATATTCAGAAAGGAGTTTCCTTCATTATTGCTAAGTACTAGTGCAGGGCAGGATGCAGATGTCAGAGCTGTAGCAAGTAATTTTACATTGTATTTTTAGACTTTAGCAAGAGTTTATTGTTAAGTAACTAGGATATTAACTTAGAGATAGATATCTCTAAGAATATTAACATAACTTTGTTAATGTGCGTTTTGGAGTTACTGATATCTTTTTTCTGGCTTCTGTCATTAAGATGTCATCTGCATACATAATCAGATTAAGAGTTTGCAGGTTGTACAGTATGCAATATCATTAATAAAATGGAGATCAGTAACGGTCCAAGTACATGTCCCTAGGGGATACAAGTATTTACTATGCCACATTCAAATGATGTATAAATTAAATATTTAAAAAAACCTTAGTAAAAGAAATCTTATCTCTGCAGCAAGTCACAAAAAATACTAGCAAACCAAGTTTAAAGTACAGAAACGAAAGTTGTTAGTAAGGTGTGACAGAGTATTACTGAGACCTATCCTCTATAATACATGTTTAAGTAATGCTGCAAAAGAGAAAAAAGCAAAGTTGCATTCCTTTTTTTAGATTATGCAAAGATTTGTTGCAGAGTAGACATCAAGGCAAAAGTAGAAAGAACAGTTCTACAAACTTTGTAAAAGATAAAAAGGATAAAATGCTGGCAAGTAGGAGAGCTGTTGCTGTAGTAAAATGTGAGAAAAATCATGCTTTTTTTCTGGGCAAAGAATGCACCAATCTTTAAACATATTATAAGATCAATCACTATTACACCAACACGAAGGCTGTCTCCCTTGTAAGTGTATGTTTTTGTTGCATGATATTATATTCTTTGTTAACATTTACATTAAGCATATCAGTAACCCCAACTAATAACCCCAATAATACCTCGTTTACCCTGTCCTGGTCACTTTATAACTGAATGATTCATTAATTAAATAAATTGCATATTAATTGTGAAATAGAAATGATTAGTTGAAAAATGTAAAGTTTCCTCTGTGTAAAGCTTAGGAATTCTTCTATGCTCAGTACTTTTGAAGGCTGATGCCAAGGTGCCAGATTACTGAAACAAAATAAAGATAACCAGTTTTACTTATTTTTTTTCAATATCATGATAAAGTTTCACATATTTAATGAATAATGGACTGATTGTTCAGAAACCAAAACAATTTTCTTTCATAACGGTGATATAATAAGTTCATTAAGAATGAGACAGGAGAACAGATCTCAAAACAGAAGAGAAGACAAAAATTAAGTTTTCCATAACTTGTACCAATCTCTAACTGATTCAGTTCAAAGGAGTGCTGCAGTATCATGGAACAAATTTTGGAAATTAGTAGAAATGGAATTAATGTATTTCAACTACATAGAAATTCGTACAAAGTACACACTAAAGCAGATTACATCCAGATGTCTCAGGGTGTTGAAAACTACTTTTCTTGCATTTATTGATGAGGAAATAATCTCACTGCAGAACAGGCAAGACATTTCCTTAAAATGTACATTAGAATAGCTAGATGTACTGAATAATCAAGATTTCCACTGATACAGGCTTGTACATGGTCATTGTGCAAAGGTGTTTCAAATTTTACGTGAAACCGTGTAATAGAACGCTTTAGATGTGGAGTTCCAAATGATACACCAGAAAAACAGATGGATTTGATGAAGACCTGATACACTATAAAAGGAGAAAGCTTCAACAAGACCTAAAGGATGTTTCAACTGGTACAATCTAAATTTGAATACTCCAGGCACCTATCCTCCTAAGTGAATGATGTCAGCAATTCATGAGGAAATGGTTGATGCTTCATAGTCATCAGTGGAGGAATCTCAAGAGTGGCAAAAATGGATCAAGCAACGGCCTAGTCAGGTCCAAGCAGCTACTTGGGTAAGGGTAGGGTGTAGTCTGTTGGTATAAGGAATCTCTAACTAGACAAGGGAAACAGCCTTTTTTCAAGCAATACCTGTAAAAATGTAAGAGGTAATGCAGTTTGGAAGAAGCAGATGCTAGACGTAATTAACTTGTCTGAAACACAGTCACGTCTAGGTACTTGTTTATTATTCATTTTTATCAAAATTTGAGATGGTATCAAAGACTGACACATCAACACTGGGAGAAGACTCATTTTCGTTCTAGTTTCACATACTGCACTTGAAAAGTGTCTGCTTATAAACGATAATAATCATTAATGCTGATGACACAAGAAAGGCAGATACAAGAGTTTTGAATGGAGTCTCAGAATCCAGTTTCTGACTTGTACCTGAACTCCTGCATGGAAATATTTATGACTGAAACAGATAAGAATAAGTGATGAAATAACTCAATTTATTTTTTCAGATTTTTTCCATTTTCACATCCCTTTTTCTCAAGGCAATAAATGTATTAGAAAAATATGTCAAATTAATTGCATCGTTTTCCTGACAAACAAAGGTTTGTAATTTGCAAGGTGTAAAAGATTTGCAAAAACAGAACTGGAAGAATGATGTTGCTTTAGAAATGTCAGCCAAGGGAAGACATAGGGTCATAATATCAAAAATAAGGTGTTTAAGCATGGGTTGAGTTACTGACAAATAACAACAATTATTTCTATATTTATGGTAATGCATGTAAAGGTTGCATTTGGAAACAAAAGGGTTACATGAATAGAGAGAGTAGTTAAGGGTGAACACAGATAAGTTGGTAAATTAATTAAAGGTATATGAATCAAGATAATCCCTTTTTATTGTATACTTAACGATATAAGAGTTGCAAGATCACTAATATCTAGGATGAATTTACAGGCAGAGAAAATTCATGGATTTATCAATTATAATATCCTGCCTTATGTAATTTTCTCAGTATGTTTATCTGCCCCCCCCCCCCCATTTAATCATGGCCGTAACTTTAAGGGCAGGTAGAATAAGATTTGATAAAAAGAGATTTAAATTATCAGCTAGGGATATTTTCTGCAGATTACAAGGCAAAGGTTCTATAGACAGAATACTTTTGACAACGTCATAAAGTTAAACAAAGCAAAAAAATATATATCTTAAGCTCTGTGTCCATTAAGTACCAAGTAATAAGGTTACATATCAATATTTTCTTATAGATTTCATTCTTTGTGTAGAGGAAGAAGTAAAATATTTTCTAAATATTGGTTAGTGACTACACCTGATTCAGTCTAACACATAACCTACCTCAAAGCTTAAGATATTTTGCAGAAAGACAATGTTTAGCACATGGAATCCTCATGACCAGCGGGGATTTGTTGTATGCAAACCCCATTCACTGAATGTGAATCATTGTATTCCTATAGTATCAGTCCAAAGAATAATGACACATAAAGGGACAACATGCATTGCTATAATTAATACTTGGGAAATGCTTTTGAAAGAGGCTGTAACACCACTCCCCTGATTTCTAACTATGCTACCTCTGAGTAAAAGGAGAAGATATCTCTTGTTCAAAGAATATTTCATCCCTTTACTCCACATTGGGGAAGCCTCGAAATTATTATACTAAGACATCAGTACTGGGGGCCGCATCCCCTTGTAAGAGCAGTCTAAAAGGTAATACCTTAAGTATTAACTTTCTTCACAGCAATGCAGTTTTGATAATTTAATCTGCTGTCAGTGTGTGTTCACTTTTGCTATTTTTATATTAATAATCTGGTTTTGGATGGAGGTTTCTGAAAATAATAATTAATTGTTTAATTACTTGATGATTAAATGGGTTCACCCTGTATAAAAATGTTTGTTTTGTGTATGTGTGTTATCCTGCGAGGGCAAATGACCGAGGTACCAGATGTATTGATACACTTGAATTAAACAGTGTTTGAACAGCCTGGTCCTGTGTGTATTTTTTTTTCCTGGTATAATTTTGTGTCTTTGAAGAATTTGGATGGAAGAAAACCTGAATAGTCATCAGGAATCCTTAGCAGATATGTTAGTTTCCGTCAGAATAAGAAACATATAGTCAGTGGATATTAAGTAGACTCATCCCTGTCTAGGATGTTCCTGTTGTAGATACCCATTTAAAGCAGAACAATGGCATACTAATGGTAAATTGTTGTGATATAGAAGTTAATATGATGGTAAAACTGAGTAGAACAAAGGATTTCTACAGTCCACTGCCTGAAAAACAGCCTTGTATCAGCTATGTTCAGTACAGCATTCCCTCAGTGTTGTTGCTGTAATAAATTAGACACAAAATGGAGTCTTACGACATGCTCTGCAGTTATATCAAATTACCTTCAATGCAATTATTTTTCTAAAAAAATTAATTAGGCTGTTACTCATTATATAAGAAGTCCCCCACATCATCTCCATTTTAAGACCTTAGGAAAACAGTGAAATGCAGCTTCATTTTGCAGCTTTAGAAATAACAAGTTAGTATAGGACCAAGGTTGTACAGCTACAGTACTAGATTATAGCAACTGGTAATTACATAGGTTAATTACACAATGGCAAGTATTTTGTAATGATTTCTAAACAAGTTTTTTAATAGCACTGAAGTGCACTGTTCGCGTTAGTGAAGGAAGCACTTAAAAAGGATTACCTAGATACAGCATAAAGAATCATTACTTGCTCTGGGGTGCTATGAGCTCTGGACATCTAATCAAATGAACTGTGACTTTCTGTGAAATTAAGGGATGCTGCCACATTAGGACATGCTCCATTTTCCCTCCCAAAATGCACTAATCTCTTAGTTATGTGGGACTTTGCCCCATGTAAAACATTTCTTTCTGGGATTCTAATGCATTTAGTGAATGCTATTTCAAGTACTTTTTTATTTAATGACACTCACTAAAGATTTCTGAAGTTTTCTGCATTTTAGTCAAACGCAGTTCTGTAGCACTGTTATGTACTCCATACTAAGTACCCAACATAAACAGTAGATACAGAAAAAGTTAACTGTAGGCAGACCCCATTGTAGAGATTTGTTCAGCATTACACTGAACTGTGTAGTAATATTATAAGTTATCAGATATGTACAGGAACATTAATAAAGCAAAAATGTCAAGTGAGAGAGACAAGATATATTACAGGCATCAATAACCATGTACAGCAAATACATTTATGGAAATAGAAGCAAAAGATATATTACTGATGATCAACAGTATTTATAGGAATGCTTCTGGGGAGATTTGTAGCCACTGAATTATGCAAATATGTGCGTCCTAGTGAAGGCAGTATATTTTGTGTAGCATTTAAATAACGGGAATGGAAAAGTCAAAATAGGAGAGGCAAAGTAGGGATGTAAGGATGTAAGTATGCTAGAAAATGGAAAGGACATGGGATAACAACATATTGTGTGTTAGATGAATGCAAATATAAATTAAATCTTCCATCTGCTATGGTCCCAGTAAGACTACAGTTTACAGAGGTACTGACACAACATGCATATATGTTTCAGAAAATGCAGCTCTGTATTCAAACCGTGCAAACTGACTGGCGCCCTCCCTGTTCCTGACTATATATTGGGAAAAAAAAGACAGCTGGAAACTTCATTCAGTGCAGTGTCCTCAACTCACACTGCTTTGTGATCAGCTTAGTTAACATGGCTATACCTTTTATCACAAAGTAATGTGTAAACTGTGTGCGTACGTGTGTGTGCACGCGCGTGTGTATGTGTATGTGTGTGTGTGTGTGTGTGTGTGTGTGTGTGTGTGTGTGTGTGTGTGTGTGTGTGTTTGTGTGCGCGCACAATACACCTGGCACAAAACTGTAATATTTTGTAAGAATCAGATAATGCAGCTTTTTCTAATAAACATAACTAAGACTGTACTACAATCGACCACATAGAAGAAGAGTTTCAAACAGTTACATCAACAGCATTTCTGTTGTCATAACAAACCAAATGATGATTTTTATTTTGATTAATTGCACAACACTCTTTCACAAGCTATAATGGATAAATAAATCCACTTAGAATGTTTGTTTTTGATGGTCCTACTGAAACTCTGTTTCCTTTCAAATATATTTCTCTGTCTAGGACACTTTTTTTTTTGTTTGATATTAGAGTGCCTCAACTAATAATTAGTTTTCATCACTGGAGTAGAGACGTGCCCCCACTATACAGACAGTGATTTATACTGGTCTTCGTTTCTGTCTTATATCAGCTATGCAACCTTATAAGTTCATGTCACATTGAGTGACCAGATCTAAAAGTTAGAAGGAGCAGAACAAAGGGTATAGGCCATTTGGTGGGCTTCTCTACATGTTGCTGACTTTTCCTTGGAATGTCAGGTGCCCAAGATTCAAGATGCCGCGGCAAAGAAGGCCAGTCACTGTTTTCCATAGAAAATCACTGCAAAGGCAATTTCTTTGTTTTGGAAACTGTCATCCTTCTTTGTGTTTATATGATGTATAAGTTCAGGGGTGCAGGAAGTTTGATGCTCCCTCAGCAAGAAACGCTTACAGTTTAGTGTTTCATCCTTGAGTGTTTTGTCCATTAATTTCCTTTGTTGTGATATGCTGGTGTTTTGGTGTTCAGGTTTTACTAGTAAAAATAGGTTGTTGAAGGAATTGTGGAGGCAATGTAAATTTCTTCTGTTGTTTTGTAAAGAGAAATATTGTCAACTTCAGTGTTATTTTTATACCAGTTATTTCTCATGTTTCATGACAAATACTTTAACTGGAGCAACTGAGAGTGGGTTTGTGTAATCAATAGGCAGCTATTAGAAATAAAATGAAGCAGCAGAGTTCATTTTCTTGTGCTGTGGCTTTCACAACTGGCATGCTAGCAACAATGTATAGTGAATATGTGCACAGGGTGAACATGATAGAAAGGACTGCATATCACATGTTCACGACTGTGTTTACATATGACACTAACACTGGTAAAACATGGATAAAGGAAGGATGATGGTATCTCTGCATACCCTTCAGTACATCGACAGGTGGAGCCCACCTGCACCAAGCCCTGCAGATGGCTGTCACAGCTTACAGAGAAACTTCAGTAATTCAAAAGATGCATACTGGTGAGAAGGTGGAAGAGAAAGAGCTCTGATTCATTTAATCATCCAATTATGACAGCAGGATACACTCAGATAATCCAGGTTATTTCATCATACAAAGGGCCTGCACAACTGCCCAGGATGGGCTTCCATTCAGATTAAATGTGCACCTTACATTCTCATCCCATGTTACTATATCTGGTATCGTTTGGTTTCAAAGTAAGAGAATAACGGCACATACAAACAGGTAGTGGTGCTGAATGGCAGCTGGCATATGCCATTCGACAAATACAAAGCAATGTTTACAGGCTATGTGACTTTTTCCACTCATTAATTAAATTAATCCCACTCCCAACTATTAGTTAATTATTTCTTATAGGTTAAGTTCTTATCTGTCTGCAACAGAAATAGTCGGGATATTTTTTGCTTTATTTCTCTTGAAGATCCAGTTCAGTGTAAATTAAGTGCAAGACTTTAGCATATTTGTTATGCTGTGAAAACTAATCCATTTACTCTGCTCCTTATATCAGTCTTGATCTAGATTATATGAAGACAGTCAGCTTTTAATTTGCAGTAGATCTGGTACCACGAAGTATGGCTACAGTCATTATTTACAGCATTTCTGATTCCATTAATGAGCCTGCATAGCTGGGACAGAAGCTCTGTTGGAACCTGCTTTCATCAGTAACACCACTGCCTCCCTGCTCGTTTTCAATTCCTGCCTGCTGCTAGACCAGATATAATGCAATTTTCAGCTTATGATTAGAAAAATCACCAGAAAATGTCCTTATCACAAAAATTCTTCTTTTGCAGGTGTCTGTGCTATGCTGTGCTGTGAAGGAAGAAGGAGAAAATTTCACATAGCTATAGGTAAATAGACAAAATACAGGCCAGTGTTAAATTAATTTTACATGATCCATAAAAAAATGAGAGGAAGTGATTTATGATCATGAGTGCATATTGTTATGCATTACCCTATCATTCTGATGCATGGAGCATAAAAGAAGACATAGCTGTTCAGCGTCTTGATGCAAAGCTGTTAAAAGCATATTTCGCCCTGGCTTGACAAACTGCATAGTTACTGTAATATTTTGTTTCAGTTTATGCATGCTGGTTGAATTTTTTGCAGTTTTAATATGTGTGCTTGGATTCATTTGTAAATTATTACTAACTAATTGTAAAATCACTGCAGCATTTTTTGTCACAGAAGACCAGGGCCAGGGATATATGCCTGTGTTTGTGGTGGTGAATTTATCCAGCATGCATCATTCCAACCTTGAGAAGGAGTTAACCATTTGTATTTAATTCAGACAATATGGTTTAGTGTGATGATAAAAACACTTATCCTAAATGCGGGGTTTGCAAGTTCTAGCCACTGCCTTCATGCTTTTTGAAAGTCATTGTGTCTTTTCATTCAGAGACTGTTATGAATCTTGAAGTATGTTGTCTCTACTGACATACCGTGCCCATGGAGGCAGCTAGAGTAAGTAGCAGGAGTGCTGGAAGAATGCTGGGATGCTGGGGTACAACCCATGTGTGTCAGGTATCTACAGAAAATAAGCTGACACCTTGTCCTCAGAAGCAGTGATTGAGTACTTAATTAGGATTGCATCATCTCCCATGGCATTGCACTATTAGATATCTATACTAATGTTATTCTTCAGAATCTAGTTTATAGGAAATGTAGTTTGTAGTAAGTCTTTTACTAATTTTGCAACATTTTGTCATTTCTCCTATTGATCTGAAATTTATTTTATCAGGCCTTGTGTTGTGAAGCTGCCAAGTGCCTGTTGTTTATAAGTAAGTGCAAAGGATGGTGACACATGGCTATTTACCAGCTGTATTAATCTGTGCCTAGAAACTCTTTTTTACCATGTCATTTTGCTTATGGCTGAATCAGACCACAGTATTTCCTGTGAATCTGTATTCATTTTCCCTGTGGTTAGACACAGTGTGTGCTGATTACTTCTAACTACAAAGCAGTGACACCTCTTTCACCACAATACCTCCATCTTTTATTACACTTTTATTACACTGATCTAGTTTCACAAATGTCCAGCAGACAGCAGCAGATGGATACTTAGGGTAATCAGGCAGCAAAAATGTGGGCATATGGAATGGCCATGTTATCAGTGTACTACACAGGCGTTATAGGGTTGGAAGCCAGCATAAAAGGTAACATAACAAGAAAGAATGGTAATATGAAGAGTGTAACAGAAGGTGGCATGCTTCATTTATTAGACATGTTCCCGAAGCCTTGCACCTAATATCCAAGCTGTACCACAAAAACATCTAGACCAGGCACATCAATCTCCCAAAGGGGAAAAAATGCAATCTACCAAAATAAATATGAGAATAACACAAACATTTAGCCGTAACATATACATCAAAGCAATGATGGATACACAGCATAATAAACTCCAATAAATCTACACATGAAGACACAATGTGCTAAATATCATACAACTACATTGATACAATATCAAACTGGCCTCATACAGGAAGGCTCAGGTACAAAAGGAACATGGTGCAAACGCACAATGCATGGTAAGGGATAGAGTATCTCCAGTAACCTTGGATCAATGAGCAATCAATGCCCACTGAATATAACCAAATTAGCAACAGGTGCACTGTACACATGACAAGCTAGGATGCATACCCATGATAATGTCCAAGTGGTACCTGCCATAAAGCAATGATACTGAAATGTGTCATATGCAGGCATAGATCAATGTTTTCTCTAATATGTAACTACATTAATCACAGAGAAATACAGTCTGCATGGTACAGATCCACACAGCTGATGTAATAACATACCTTACAACAGACAAAATTATACACGCCATACAATGGACATGATTACACAGTGTGTACACAGCAGATTCATCACCCAGAGACTCCCTATGCTGTGGAACAAAATCCCGGTACATGTGAGGCAGAGCACCTCGCTGGCCTTGTTCATAGGCATAGTTTTATTCAAACTAAAGGGGTGGCGAAAGCCAAATAACTATGGGCTAGGCTTATAAATGCCCTTGGGCAGATAGCCTAGTACGAACCTATGAACCTATGAACCTATGTAATAACATGCCCTAAAATGGAGATAATTGCACAGTGAGTACGCAGCACAAGTAGATAATGCTATAACTCACTATGCAATGGCTAGAATTACATAGTGTGTACACAGCTTAAGCATCTGATGCAGTAACGCATCATGTTATGGACATTATTAGACAGTGCATATACAGGTGATGCAGTAACATACCCTCCAGTGGACATGATTACACAGTGAGTTCACAGCTGATGTAATAACATACCCTGCAATGGACATGATTACACAGTGAGTACAAAGCTGATGCAATAAGAAACCCTATGATGGACACAATTAAAAAGTGAATTCACAGCTATGTAATAACATACCCTACAATGGACGTGATTACAGAGTGAGTACAAAGCTGATGTAATAACATACCCTACAATTGACATAATTACACAGTGAGTACACAGCTCATGTAATAGCATACCCAACAATGGGCATGATTATACAGTGAGTTCATGGCTCATGTAATAAAATACCCTACAACTGATATGAATATACAGTAAGTACATAGCACAAGCAGCTAAGGCAGTATCATACCCTGCAATGGATAGGATTACATAGTGTGTGCACAACATAAGCATCTGATGCAGTAACAACCCTACTATGGACAGGATTACACAGTGCATATAGAGGTGATGCAGTAACAACCCTGCTATGGACAGGATTACACAGTGCACATACAGGTGATTCAGTAACAAATTTGGTATGGACAGGATTACACAGTGCATATACAGGTGATGCTGTATCACACCCTGCTATGGACAGGATTACACAGTGCATATACAGGTGATACAACCCTGCAATGGACAGGATTACACAGTGCATATACAGGTGATGCTGTATCACACCCTGCAATGGACAGGATTACACAGTGCATATACAGGTGATACAACCCTGCAATGGACAGGATTACACAATGCATATGCAGGTGATGCTGTATCACACCCTGCAATGGACAGGATTACACAGTGTATATACAGGTGATTCAGTAACAACCCTGCTATGGACAGGATTACACAGTGCATATACAGGTGATGCAGTAACAACCCCGCTATGAACAGGATTACACAGTGCATATACAGGTGATGCAGTAACAACCCTGCTATGGACAGGATTACACAGTGCACATACAGGTGATTCAGTAACAACCCTGCTATGGACAGGATTACACAGTGCATATACAGGTGATGCAGTAACAACCCTGCTATGGACAGGATTACACAGTGCACATACAGGTGATTCGGTAACAACCCTGCTATGGACAGGATTACACAGTGCATATACAGGTGATGCAGTAACAACCCTGCAATGGACAGGATTACACAGTGTATATACAGGTGATTCAGTAACAACCCTGCTATGGACAGGATTACACAGTGCATATACAGGTGATGCAGTAACAACCCCGCTATGAACAGGATTACACAGTGCATATACAGGTGATGCAGTAACAACCCTGCTATGGACAGGATTACACAGTGCACATACAGGTGATTCGGTAACAACCCTGCTATGGACAGGATTACACAGTGCATATACAGGCGATGCTGTATCATACCCTGCAATGGCAAAGATTAGTCAGTGCTTACACAGTGCAAACAAATGATGCAGTCACACATTCTGCAGTTAAAACAGCAGTTAGCAAACACCACAGAACACTACCAAGAAAATGTTCAAAATTGCCCACAGTGATTCAACAGAAATCCCTGAAAAGTTATATTTGAAGTCCAGAACATACGCATGTTGTTAGAGTAAGCAAAGCGTGTATGCAGCATCTGTGAAGCATTAGCCATTTAAGCGTGGCTGTACATTGAGGCACATGCTTCATAAAGTTCCACGCTACCTTGTTACTCCACTGCATTCTTCTGTGGCAACAAGAAAGCAAAACAGCAAAGACAATGGGTAACACGTGGGCAACATAAATGCAGATAGTTTCCACAAAAATGTGTCCATTTTCATGAGTAAGAAAAAATATATGATAATTGCAGTAATATGAAAGGGAGGGAATTTTAGTACAACAATGTCATGTCCTTGCAACAGGACAAATCAGTTGCTCCATATAGACCTTTCCCACATGTGGATTTCTCAAGGTGGATGCTGTAGTTTATCGTGTTCACCATTTGCATGGATACAACTGAAGACATCAATACGAACAGAAAAGAGTGTGTATGCAGAATTCATCTCACGGAAAACATAGCATGGTTTAAATTAAAGTAATATGTAAACATGTCAGGGCACAAATCTAAATAAAGCAAAAATAGCAATATCAAAAGTAAGCCTCCATAGGTCTTCTTCTTCTTCTGGCTTTTCCCGGTTAGGGGTCACCACAGCAGATCACCTGTCTGCTCATGATTAGCAGTGGAGTCTGTCTGCTCATGATTAGCAGTGGAGTTTTACGGTGTCGAGTTGCCAGCCCCATCTTCCACGGAAGGCACACACACGCACACCTAGGGCCAATTTGGAGTGTCCAATCCACCTACAGCATGTCTTTGGGAGGAAACCGGAGGAAACCCACGTGACCACAGGGAGGACATGCAGACTCCACACAGAAGTCACCACAGCCAAGGATCGAACCAGAGAACCTCTTGCTGCGAGGTGACAATGCTAACCACTGCACCACTGTGGCTGCATAGGTGTTATACACAAATTCATATTGATAAAAACTCTTTAATAACTTCCTGTTATGTCAATTCCTTTTGAACAGAAATGTAAGACTTTATGAATAAATTGAGCCATCCTACTCTATTATTGTAATATGTTCATGATGCAGGGGCTTACATGCTAGTTCATAGGTTCATAGGTAGGTACTAGGCTATTGGCCCTAGGGCCTATATAAGCCTAGCCAAAAAATGTACCCTGGCTTTCTCCACCCAAGAAAATTATTTTCCTGTGCCCCTGTCGAGCAGAGCCACAGAAGTGATCCCTGGGGTGAATTTCCCATTTCCCATCCAATCATCAAGATTTTTCTTGAAGAGTGCTAATGAGGAGCTCTGTTTGACATAGATAGATAGTCTGTTCCAGGGTATGGGAAGTCTCTTGGACAGGAATCTATCCCTCCAACATGTTCTGTTTAGTGTGGTGACAAGGTTTAGGTCCCTAGAGCATGTAGCTCGGAGGGATTGGGATTTATTTTAAGTGGAGCATGTCCAACAGCTCTGGGTTTGACATAGCTTTGTATGTTAGGCAGAGATCGCCCCTGAGTAGGCGATATGCGATGGAGTAAAGCTGTAGTTTTTTTGAGATGGTCTGTGTAGAGCATCTGTTTGAGGCCAGTAATCCTCTTTGTGAGGTATTTCTGTGGTCTTTCCAGTTGTTGTAGATGTCTTGTGAGGTACATACCAAAAGCGGTATTGTACTCTATAATGGGTCTAATGAGTGATGAGTAGAGGGGAACAATGACCTCTTTTTTTCTGGATGAGAATCCTTTTGTGATGAGATGAGCCATGTAGAAGGATTTCCTGACCACTGTGGCGATGTGATTATCAAAGGAGAGATTACTGTCCACCTGTGTCCCAAGGTCTCTTATCACATTTTCGGCATTAAGTAGACTACCAGCTATGTGGTAGTTCATGGGTACAGAGTTTTTACCAAAGGGGATGACAATACACTTTTTGGTATTGAGCTTCAGGCCATGGCTTTGACACCAGGTATCTGTCTCAATGAGGCCCTTTTGTAGTTTGTCCACATCGTTAGGAGTTTCGATTATGGCTCCTAGTTTGCAGTCATCTGCAAACTTTGTTAGCCAAAGGCCTTCTGTGTTAGCCTGCACTTCAGAGAAGTAGATACCAAACAGGAGAGGACCCAGGACTGAACCCTGTGGTACTCCACTTGTCACTGGTCTGAAGTCGGATTTGGAATCCACTACTTTCACAGTGTGGGTTTTGTCCATGAGTCAGTTGGCAACCCATCTTGTGACATAGGGATTTATACCTAGTTTAGTGAGCTTATCTATAATTCCAGAGAGGGGGATGGTGTTGAAAGCCTTGGCGAGATCTAGATAAGCTGTGTGAACCAGTTTACCCTCATCTATGGCTTTGGTGACTGCTTCAAAGAAGTCAATCAGGTTTAGGAGACATGATCTGCCTTTTACAAATCCAAAATGGGTAGGGTCTAGAGTCTGGAGATTACCAATGTCTTTGCATATGAGTTCCACGATGATATGCTCCATAGCCTTGCAGACCAGGCTCGTCAGGCTAATGGGGCGGTAGTTCCCAGGGTCTGTCGTGGCTCCCCCTTTGTGGAGTGGGATAACCGTTGCAGTGCGCCATTCAGTGGGAACAAAGCCTGAGGTGAGGCTATGATTGAACATGGTACTTAGGTAGGATGCCTGTTCATTCTGCAGTTCATGTAGAACGCAGCCTGGGATATTGTCAAGTCCCATGGATGCTGTGTTCTTGGCTTTGGAGAATGTGTTTTTTACCTGTGCAGCCGTGATTATAGGAACTTTGCATTCTTCCGGTATATAGATGGGCCCTCTAGTGCTAAAGAGGGGGGGGGGTAAAGTTAGCACTGAACCTATCTGCTAGGATGTTGACAATATCAGTTGATTCTGTATATTTAGCACCATTGTGCTGTAACTCAGAGCAGATCTGAGTGCTCCCATTGAGATTCTTGACATAGCTATAGAATGCTTTGTGGTTGTCTTTAGAGTCAGTGGCAATTTTGTTTTCGTAACTAGCTTTGGAGGATTTTATGAGGGATCTTAGCTTCTTACTGAGGTTGACTAGGGAGTTCCTCCAGTCATGGGATTTTACTCTTAGTGTAATAAAGCTATTTTTTTTTCAGGGGGAATGTTATCCTTCCTGTAGACTGGCTTTAGCAAATACGCCTAAAATAAGGGGAAAAAAACAAAACAAAAGAGTAACTCATGTATTTACACACATCCATAATAGTTAATTTAAAGAATGAAATAAACTTGGATAGCATAGGAATACAGGGGCTTTTTCCTACGATCAGGTCTAGGTGTAGGATCACATGTGAGCACTTAGTGGCTGGGTCATTCATGTGGCTTGTTTGGGTTCAGACCAAAAAAAGCTATGTGGCTTAACTGTGTAGAATATCAACCTCTGCATATAACACTGGTTCAGAAACCAGCACTCTCCAATGGTGAAGAGTTGAAGAGGCAGCAGGCAGATGCAGAAGCAGTCACAACCCCCTGACTGAGTACTGTATAAATGGAGAATTTGCTAGCAGATGACTTAATGTCAGTGTTACTGTGAATTACAGAAAGGAAACTAGGTTTGTTCACTTATATGTGTCTAACAGCTACTAGGAATGTATGGCTTTCTTGTAGAATGCTAGTGCAATGCTTTATAGGATGCATATATGTGCCTAACAGCTTTTAGGAGTATTTAGCTTTATTGCAGACAGCTGGTACAATGTATGATAACAAGCATATATCTGCTTAACATCTTTTATGAGTATTTGGCTTTCTTACAAACTGTTGATGAAATGCTTGAAAGTATATATAGATGTGCCTAACATCTTTTAGCAGTATTTGACTTTCTTGCAGACTGCTGGTGCAATGCATAATAACAAGCACATATGTGTCTAACATCTTTTATGAGCATTTGGCTTTTTTTGCAGACTGTTGATACATTGCCTGTTTACTAGCGGATATCTAACAGCTTTTAGGGGTACTTACCTTTCATCCAGACGTCAGGTACAATGCACGATAACAAGCACATATGTTCCTAACATCTTTTATAAGTATTTGGCTTTCTTGCAGACTGCTGATGTAATGCATGAAAGCATTGCATATGTGTGCCTAACATGTTTTAGGAGTATTTGACTTTCTTGCAGAATGCTAGTGCAATGCATGATAAAAGCGTATATCTGTCTAACAGCTTTTAGGATTCATAGATTCATAGATTGTTACTAGGCTAATGACCTGGGTCCCTTTCTAAGACTAGCCATGTTTTCCCAAAATAATAATTATGTCCTGTCACCAAATAGAACATTGAGGGGCAGACATTTATAAGCTACTTCCGTCCATAAGGGACATGGGTGCCAGGCCCAGTATAAATTTTCTATTCCCCCATCCACTTGTCTAGATTATGCTTAAACTGGGTAATAGACAAACTCAGCTTCACATGGATGGGAAGTTTGTTCCATAGGAGGGGCAGTCTCTGGGACATATATCTGTCTCTCCAGCATGCTCTGTTTAAGTCACAGACAAAATTCAGTTACCTGGACCTTGTATTTCTGGTACTCTTTGACTTACAAATATGTAGGAGAGTCATAAGTGCGGGGTTTGAGAATACCTTGCATGCTAGGCATAGATCATACCCTCAGCAATCTATAGGAGCCTGAGTAGAGGGAAAGGGTTTTAAGGAATATTTTAGCAATAACCCATGCCTGGGTGTGGGTAATGCTAGATTTACCTACGGTTTGTGTGGTTTGGTCATGTGGGTGAAGCCCGAGTGGCCAAACAAAGACAACCATGGGTAAATCCAGCATTACCCACACCCAGAAGTGGGTTATTGCTATTATACAATGACATTATTTAAGAAAAAAATACGTATTTTTCTTAAATAATGGCATTGTATAATGCCTCCATGCTGCCCTTCCGCAGCTGTCTGGTATTCTGCGGCAGTTCTGATGTGCTGCACATGCGTATGCTTACACAGTACATCAGCGCTATGGGTGGACGCAATGGAGAAAGCAAGATCTCTGTTGCTTTTTACAAAGTGTCTCGCTATGTTAAAGAAGTTTCACATAGAGAGACAGCTTTAAGAAAAGCAACAGAGAATCTCCGTTGCTTTTTTTAAAGCTGTCTCGCTATGTTAAACCCATTTAACATAGCGAGACAGCTTTAAAAAAAGCAACAGAGAAAGAAAGATCTCCGTTACTGTTTTTAAAGCTGTTTTGCTATGTTAAACTCGTTTAACATAGCGAGACAGTTTCTAAAAAGCAATGGAGATCTTGCATTCTCCGTTGCTGTAAAAAAAAAGACTTATACTAATGGAAAATGTCCTGGCGACTGGACCTTTTTCCATTAGTATAAGTCTGATTTACAACGTGCACGCTGACCAATCAGCGTGCACGTTTTGGAATATTAATGGGGGGTCATTGTATAACTGGCTGTTTGGTATGAGTTCAGCTCCCAGCTCTAGAACAGCTTTTACCATATAGTATAAGTAGTTAGAAAAGAAGACTCCAAGTGATGCTTCACATGGTGGCAACTCAGTGACCTGCTAGTGGACACCAGCTATGAGGAAGCAGCCATTTTAAATGAAGAGGCCATATGTACAATGGTAGTGGGTATTGATCTCTAAATCTGAATGACAGATTCTGACAAAGTAAGGACACAGCTGATGCTGTGACTTAAGTGAAGGCCAGGAGTAGGAGTCATTGGGCAAGCCCATTCAGATTGATATTTGGAACACCTTGTTGAGTTTCTTGCAAAACCATCCAGTGAGTTATGAACACTGTCCTGGCTGTTCTCAGCAAGAGTATAGAAATGTTGCCCTTGTCTAGGAATACTGTTAGAATGAACACTTTGAGGAACTTTTGATGCAACTAGAGACATCTTCCTCTGAAGAGGCAGTGCCAACAGCAACCTTTAAGATTACTTCCATTTATATAGATGAGGTCACTGCAGAAAATAAACATTTCTACAATGGCAATGCTGTGGCAATGGAAGCAGTCTGGCTAAAAATGCTGAAGGCATGGAATATTGCTGCATTATAGTCAACACAACTTTTTGATTGTGCAGAATGTGGAATACCATGCCTTTGTGTGGAGAAATTGGGTAGATGGTCTCCACATTCAAAAATGGGGACAGGAAGACATGCTCCAGTTATAGAAGATAAAGAAACCTCAACCTCCTAGGAAAATATATGATAACGTTCAGGAAAGTAAACTTTGTTTGATTGTTAAGTTTCTAATTCAGAACGATTAATGTAGATTTTGTCCTCACTACAGAACAATGAATACGCTCTTCTTTCTTTTGCAAGTGAGAGAGGAATTATGGGACATTGTCAGTACTGTGTACATGCATTTTGTGGAGACAGAAAAGGCTTATTTACTATTCCTGAGCTTCAGGGATTTCCCTAATTTTGGCTCATAATTTTGTTCTGTCCCTCCTAATGTCTTTTAAACCTGCAATTGTGTGAGAAAAGGTGGTGGACAGCACGTAATAAATAATGACAATAATTAGAGTTACAGAATAGTTTTAATTCAGAATATGCATGTTAATCCATGCTCTCTTATTCTGCCAACTTCTCGAGTTAATAATACTAATATTTTGAAGGTGTCCCTGATTATTTCTTGATTTGTCTCTGATTCTGGAGGTAAGAGGCTTGCAGTTACATTTGGCAGGACTTGTAAGAATTATTACGACACTGTTGGTAACAGGGGCCGTTGGCACGTACCGCTCAGGCCCTGCATTTGTCCATATTTTCATTCTTTAGAGAATATGTTCAGGCTGCATTCTGCCCTCTGCCAGTGTTTTTTTTTTTTCTTGCCCTGTCCATGATTTTCATGGGCAGGATATCAAAACACAATCAAGGGCTAAAGACTGCCATTTTGGGAATGTGAGGTTTGCAGTTTTGTTATTTGTCAAATATGCTGA
Source organism: Protopterus annectens (assembly GCF_019279795.1). Classification (NCBI taxonomy): domain Eukaryota; kingdom Metazoa; phylum Chordata; order Ceratodontiformes; family Protopteridae; genus Protopterus; species Protopterus annectens. The sequence goes on from NC_056738.1 coordinate 502,941,468, forward strand.
TGTTTTGGTCTTGGGTGACTGTTATATCAGCACCAATTTACTGCTAAGTCTAAAACAAGCACAATAAAAATCATCATCATCATCATAAACCCCCTTTTTCTCATTTTTTTACATGGGGTCAGGGTATCATGTCAACTGTCACCAACTCTCTCGATTCAGTGCCACACTCCTGCCTTCTTCAACACTCATGCCTGACTGTCGCAGATCTTCTTTCACACAATCCATCCACCTCTTTGCTGGATGTCCTTGCTTCCTCTTACCTTTATCCTGTCTGTCCCAAATCTTCCTCACCAGACTGCCTCCTGCTTTTCTGCACATGTGCCCAGACCACCATAATCTGTTCTGTTTGATCTTTTCTACAATTGGAGCTACTTTGGCTTCTGATCTTATATCCTCATTTCTTTGTCTGTCCCATGGTGTGCATCCTATCACCTTTCTCAGGCACTTCATTTTCATCACCTGTAGCTTTTTCAACTTTTCTGCCTTTACTGTCCAGGTTTCTGTACCATACAGTAGTACTAGTCACACCACTGTCTTGTGCACCTTACTTTTCAGCTTTTTTGACATTCTTCTGTCATGGACTACACCTTATACTCTATGCCAGTTAGCTGCAGCCCCTCTGATTCTAGCTTTGACCTCTTCATTCAGACTACCCTTCTCCTCATCTATTCCTCCCAGATACTTGAAGCTGTTTACCTGTTCCACTATCTTCCCTTCTATCTCTATTCTCAGCTTCTTCTGATTTCCCCAATTTGCTGTCATTTTATCTGTGCTTAGTTTCATCCCATGTGCCTTCAGATTTGCATTCTATTCTCCTATCCTTTGCTGAAGTTCTAGCTCAGAGTCTGCCTGTACTGCCACATCGTCTGCATACAGCAGCTTTGTTGATCCATCTCCTCTAACCTGTTTGCTAATGTAGTCCATCACCAGTATGAACAGCAGTGGGCTCAGAGCTGAACCTGATGTACACCCACACCCACTGGGAACCCCTCTGTGAGCCTGGAAACTGTCCGTACTTGAGTCATTGGGTCCTTGTACATTTTATTTATTTATTTATTATTTTGTTGACCAGGAAAGTCTGACTAGGACAGAGCCTATTTTCAGCAGAGGCTCAAGGAGAAATGCTCAGACGCATGTCTTTGGACTGTGGGAGGAAACCGGAGTACCCGGAGGAAACCCACATGAATGCAGGGAGAATATGCAAACTCCACACAGAAGGCACCCCAGCTGAGAATCAAACCAGAGAACCTCTTGCTATGAGGCGACAACATTAACCGCTGAACCACTGCACCACCCATAGCCTACATTAATTCTACCAAGGTTTCTGGGACTTCAAACCACCACAGGACTGCCCAGATCAGCTTTCTTGGGACCTTGTCATATGCTTTCCCCAAGTCTAGGAATGCCTAGTTGGACTCTCTCCTCATCTCTAGCTTCTTCTCAAGTATCTGTCTCAAAGCAAATATTGGGTCAGTTGTGCTGCATCCTGATCTGAATCCAAAATGCTCATCTCCCATCTTACATTCTACTACTCTACGTAACTGTTTATCAATCACCCTTTCCAGAACTTTCATGCAGTGTGATAGGAGTTTGATGCCTCTGTACTGCCCACAGTTGTGGATGTCCCCTTTGTTCTTGTACACTGGCATGACTATTCTTATTCTCCAGCCATTTGGGATACACCTTTCTCTCCACACTGATATTAGTACCCTCAGGAGCCATTTCTCCCCTATCTCACCTAGCATCTTTATCATATCTGCTGTGACCTCATCTAAGCCTGCTGCTTTCCCTGACTTCATCTTCCTTAGTGAGGTTCTTCCTTCTTCTAGGGTAGGCTCCTCTTCTTCTCTCATTGTAAGCTGTTTCTGGGACAGTACAGCTTCTGTGGGGTTTTCTTCATTCAGAAGCTGCTGGAAATATTCCTTCCATCTGCCTTTGATATCCTCAAGGCTGGTGAGCAGGTTCATAGGTTGGTACTAGGCTATTGGCCCTAGGGGCTGTACAAGCCTAGCCATAACAATTTCCTGGCTATTTCTTCCCACAATATTTACCTCCCTGGACTCCTGTCTAGCAGGGCAACTGACATGATCCCTCATTTAAATTTCCTTTCTCCCATCCAGTCATCAAGGTTCCTTTTGAAGAGGGCCAAGGAGGCACTCTGCTTGACATGTATGGGCAGTCTATTCCAGAGTATGGGGAGTCTCTGGGTCAGGAACCTATCCCTCCAGCATGTTTTGTTCATTGTGATAACAAGGTTTATGTCCCTGGAGCATATGGCTCTGATGGACTGGGATTTCTTTAAGTGTAGCATGTCCAACAGCTCTGGGTTTGACATGGCCTTGTATGTTAAGCAGAGATCGCCTCTGAGTAGATGAAATGCGACAGAATATAGTTGGAGTTTTTTTAGTCGGTAAGCATAGGGCACCTGCTTTAGGCTTGTGATTCGTTTAGTGAGGTGTTTCTGCGGCCTTTCCAGTTGTTGCAGATGTCTTGTGAGGTACATATCAAATGGGGTGTTGTACTCTATGATGGGTCTAATGAGGGATGAGTACAGTGAGACAATGACCTCCTTTTTTCTGGATGAAAATCCCTTAGTGATGAGGTGTGCCAAATAGAAGGATTTCCTGACTGTTGTGGCGATGTGGTTATTGAAGGTGAGATCACTGTCCACCCGTGTTCCTAAGTCTCTTATCACATTTTTGGTGTTTAGTGTACTGCCACCTGTGTGGTAATTCATGGATACATGTTTTTTTCCCAAAGGGGATAACTATACACTTCTTGGCATTGAGCTTGAGCCCATGGCTCTGGTACCAAGCATCTGTTTCTGTAAGGCCCTTTTGTAGAATATCCACATCATTTGGGGATTTAGTAATGGCTCCCAATTTGCAGTAATCTGTGAACTTTGTTAGCCAGAGTCCCTTAGTGTTGGCCTGTATTTCAGAGAAGTATATGCAAAACAAGAGTGGTCCCAGGACTGAACCCTGAGGTACTCCACTTGTCACTTGTCTGGAGCTGGATTTGGAGTCGGCTACTTTTACAGTGTGGATTCTATCAGTAAGCCAGTTGGCAACCCATCGAGTGATGTAGGGATTTATGCCCAGCTTAGTAAGTTTACCTATGATTCCAGAGTGGGGGATGGTGTCAAAGGCCTTGGCAAGGCCCAGATAGGCTGTGTGGACCACCTTACCCTCGTCCACAGCTCTGGAGACTGATTTGAAGATGTCAATCAGGCTCAGGAGACACAATCGGCCCTTTATGAACCCAAACTGCATGGGGTCCAGTGTTTGAAGGTTGCCAATGTCTTTGTTTATAAGTTCCATGATAATATGTTCCATGGCCTTGCAGATCATGCTCATCAGACTGATGGGACGGTAGTTCCCAGGATCCAAGGTAGATCCCCCCCCTTTTGGAGTCGGATAACTGTAGCTGTGCATCACTCAGTGGGCAAAAAGCCTGAGGTGAGGCTATGATTAAACATGAGTGCCAGTTCATTTTGTAGTTCATGTAGTACACAGCCCGGGATGTTGTCTGGTCCCATGGATGCTATATTCTTAGCTTTGGAGAGTGTGTTTTTACCTGTGTGGCTATGATTACCAGTATTTGGCAATCATTCTGTATTGAGATGGGCCCTTTAGGGGGTGAGAGGGGGGGTGAAGTTGACACTGAATCGATCTGCCAGGATATTGGTAATGTCCTTGGGATCAGTATATTTAATGCCATTCTGTTGTAGCTCAAAGCAGATTTGAGAATTGCCATTTAGATTTTTGACATAGCTATAAACTGCCTTGAGGTTGTCTTTGGAATCTTTGGCAATTTTATTTTCGTAACTAGCTTTGGAGGATTTTATGAGGAATCTCAGCTTCTTACTGAGGCTGCTAAGGGAGTTTTTTGCATCCTGTGATTTTCTTCTTTTCTGCAACAGTTTCTTCCTTCTGTTGTATAGTTTGTTTATGACAGGGGACCACCAAATTGGCTTCCTTTTTTTGGAGGAGAGAGTCTTGGTGATATTTGGGATGGCATGATTCATGCATGAGTGGATGTGCTCGTACAGTGCTTTAGTGTAGGATTCAGCAGTCGAACTTTCAGTTCCCATCTGCATGGGTGCCATGAAGTTTGTCACTTCTGACTTGAGTAGCATGAAGTTGGCCTTGGAGAAATTTTTTATGGATGTTTCCTTATGGGGGTGGGGTGGGATGTGGATGTCAAAGGTGATTAGCTTATAGTCAGACCTAACCAATGAGGGGGTGACCACTGGTGTGGAGCATCAATTTCCCATGTTGGTGATGACAAGGTCCAGGATACTGGAGCCCCAGGTGGGACTATGGATTAGTTGATCCAGGGCTTTGGAATTTATGAACTCCAAGAACCATTGGGCAAAGGTGTTGGTACATGAGTAGATTTCCCAGTTAATGGCAGGGTAGTTGAAATCACCCAGTATTACGGTGTTTGGCTGTATCTTAATATTTTCCAGTATGTTTAGAAAGGTGTAGTGAGAATCTTGGGGCATGGTGGGAGATCTGTAGAAAGCTACAATTTGGATTTCAGTCTTACCTAGTGTTAGTTGCACCTGGAGAATTTCGGATGCATTGTGTTGGGCAACTAGCCTGGAGGTGTGAATATCCTTGGTGAATATGGACACTCCTCCACCTTTAGTGTTTCAGTCCTTGGTGGCCGAAAAGTGTGGTAAGATTTGTAGCCTGGTATTGCCGGGGTGCTCTCTGGAGCCTTGAACCAGGTCTTGGTTACTGAACAGATATCGATGTTCTCCATTTGTAGGACTGCCTCGAGAGAGTGCATTTTGAGGTTTAGACGTTTAGCATTGAGTAGCATTACCTTCAGATTTTGCATGCTTGTACCTTTTACGGTGGTGGTTTTGTCCTTTGAGCCTTGCCTAAAAAATACACTATAGAGGTGGCAAGAGCCTTAGCCAGTAACCTGAATCTCAGAGGCGACAGATGCAGACCATCTCTGGCAAAGCATCGTGGTTTCTCAATCATGTCGTCCCAGTCAGACAGATACTGAATCCCCTTTGAATGACACCAGAAGCTTAGCCAATTGTTGAAATCAATCATTTTGTCCTTATACAGTGGTATCATTCTGAGCGAAGGCAGGATGCTACTCAGGGCTAGGGTCATACCTGCCTGGGTCACATGATCTGAGAGCTCTTCCATGTCTCTTTTCATGTAGTCCAGTGAGGTACATCTCAAGTCATTCACTCCACCATGGACAATGACAGAGTCATATTTGTACTTGTTGTGGAGTGACTTGAGTCTATGCATTATGTGGCAGATCCTGGCACCCGACAGGCAGCTGACTGTAATTTTCTCCTTGATCAGCCTGGTGAGTGGGACATCAGTGTGTCTGACTATAGAGTCACCTATGTCTAAAGTGTTGGGAATGTTGTCTTGCCTTAGGGGCTGTTGTTGGTTGGCACACTGGTGTTGTGAGCTACGTGATACTTTTGTTGTGATTGATGTTTGTTTGTGTTTCAGCTTTGGAGGTCTTGTTGCTTGGGCAGGTTAATGTTAAGAGCCTCCGCATATATGTGTTTAGTGTTGCTATGCATGAGTGTTGGTGGTGAGGTTTTGAAGGGCTATGTGTTGCTTGAGGTGTAGTGCGGGTGATAACCTTCTTCTCTTGATTGTCTAGCACAGTCTTGGCTGAAGAGAGCTTTGCTTCCAGTTTGGCTATGTAAGTGCATCTCTCACAGATTGTAGTGTTGGGTGGTAGGAGGAGTGGGGTGTCTGTGTACATGAGGCAATTGCTGCATTGCTGCAGTATGCCCAGATTCACAAAGTGGACAGAAGAAATCACTGGAAGCTGACCCTTGGACATGCCTGGTTAGGTGCTTTTTTCCCCTTACCTTGGCAAGATACTTTGCAATTATAGGCTGTTTAGTGCCTACGATTAATTAGTCCTTATTAACAAGGAGCGTTGAGTTCTTGTATCAGTTTAAGGCTTCCTAATGCTTTCCAGCAGGTTTTAGAGCAAGTGCTACTTGCAGGGACTCCAACCAGAAAGGGTCAGGAATCAATGCATTCTGCTCCTACTCTCACCAGAATTAGAATTTAAGCACAGATTTCAAGATGTGACATATAAAGCAGTTATTAAGCTTTCTGGTGATCAGCAGTCTCCAGGAAATAATGTAACTGCACTCCTCTCACCAGGAGAAAACAGAAGCACTAATCCCAAGATGACTACTGAGAGGCAGAATGTGGGCTCTCAAATAACTGGTGGTCTTGCAATAGATGCTTAAAGGCAAGATTAAAAAAAAATGGTTTATCCTAAACACTGCAGTGTGCACTAGAGGAATTAGATGTGAAAGTAGGTAACTTAAGTTTTACTTGTCTAAAAAGTTAAGTTTTAGTGGAGAGTCACTATTTTTAAAACAGCACGATAGATTGAAAGAGGGTGGTCACTTTTGTATTCTGGTTCTATGGAATACAGTAGGATGGCCTATAAATTTAAATAGTTGAAGGGGAGTGATTTCACAAAATGATAATTTTGTGCTTACTCACACAAGCCAGTAAAAGCAGAGATGAAATGAGACATATGGTCAAATTAACATAAGGGGCAGGCAACTAGAAAGACAGTGGTGTTTAAGAACATAACAGTAACTGGGTGGCAGGGTGGGAAAATTTATTTCTGCATGACTCGCAATAGATGGAGCTGTGGTCTCTTTTCAAGTTTTAATATGCAGTTAAAAGCAGAATACAAGTAAAACGCAAGGTAAAGAAAACAAATCACAGTATTCAAATAGAAAAAGGCAATAATGTAATACAAAATACAACAAATAAAAAGCAAACTAACCTTTCCCTCACAGCAAAGTGTAGCAGAGTCTGGGTGATGTTGGTGGAATCCCTTATGAAGGGTGTCTGACTATCTTATTTATCTTTCTGTCTTTGCCTTACAATGAAAATCTGCACCCTGAATCAGAAGTCATAGTTCTTTCTTCGAAAAGGACAGATTTTTCTAAGCAGGTGAGAGCAAGCAGTTACTTCAAGCTGGGGAGTTTAAATTGTAAAACTCTCCATTACACTTTTAATGTTTTTTTTTTAATCTTTATTTGTTTATTTATTTTGCAGGAAAGTTTTGGTTTCCTGTGTCACTAACATCCTAGTTATAGAGGCTGCTGTTGTTCAGGGTAGATATTTTGGACTCCAGTAACACCAAAAACTGACACTGTCACAGCTGTAACTCCGAATAAGGGAAATACTCTGACCCCGGGATTCATGAAGCTCGGCGCAAGGCCGGCGGTAGGCTTGCGCCGACAGTGCAGTGTGAAGATGGTGCAGTAGCGCCAAATGCATATTAATGAAGGCGCACTGCAGCCACAGCCACGTGCACAGGAAAGGAGCGGGAGTGCATAGGGCATGTCGAAGTGCCGCACGGAGGTGTGGAAATGCCAGCTGTCTACTTGCAACCTAAAATGCTTGCATATAACAAGTTGCAAGATAGTAATCACATCTGTCAGTGTCTATGGATACTGAAATGTATACAAAGCATGCAAGAAAGTTCCTGCGAAGACAAAATGAAGAAGCAAACACAAATGCACGGTAGGGAATAACGGGTCCCTATCCCGCGAACAAATGACATGGAAAACCATGTGCCCGTAGTCCAATGCAGTGTAGATAGCTATACCAAGTAGAAGTGAAACGCATCATATGTTAGCGAGCCACCAGTAGGTACGTCCAGCCCAATGGTTAGGGTCACCAGCTGACCCATAATGTGAGGGAGGGTACACAGCTGGGCAGATGTGTCCATAACAAAATACACGATAAATGTACATATCTAGCGACCGTATGTCCGAATCATATCCCACAAGGCATGTAATAGTCACATACAAAAGGTATGTCTGTATTTCACATACCAAATGTGACAGGAAATAGAATAAGCATGTAAACGAAACAGAAGGAGCATATAAACAGCTACAACAAGAAGGAAACATGTAGGCTGAAAGGAACAGTATTATCCGTACCATCGACTGTGCATACGTGCTGTCCAGTACAGTCAGATATGTGTACGGAATATATCCCATCCTGGACATAGGAAAAGGTGGCATCCTACCAATGATTAGAACAGTCTGCCAAAATCCGCAAATCAGTTGTACAAGCCGAACTTGTCAGGATGTATCACAGTTGAACGGGTAGTACCCGGGTATACCAACCATGTAATGAAAGTTAAGTATGGGCGTGTACCTATGTGCGTGAGGTATAGCATGTGGAAAGCAAACATGGCAGGGCAGTCCACACAACCATACAGGTACCTGACATATGTAGGGTATTCAATGTGTTACTCTGGCCATGTCATGGGCCAACAACCAAAGCAGTGAAGTATGGGGTGTGAGGAATATGTGTGTGTGGGGGGATGGGTAATGGTACAATCCTCCAAGGCGATACTGTGTCGTATGCAGAATAGGTGAACCAGAGGTGTATGAGGGAGCAGCGGGTGAAGCTGAAAGAAACACAAAAACATGTATAAACAGCTGCAATACAACCAGACAAGCCATACTGTAGAACACAATCCCACAAACATATGAATATTGAAATGTGCGATACAAATGTATAGACATGTCACTGGCACATACCCACAGATTGGTCCTGATGGAACTGGCCATAACAAATGCAACACACCTGGATGCATAATGGACTACCCAGCATCCCCTCCACATCACACAACCTGCACCCTTACCTGAACGTCCACCAAATCTAGCCATACTTGGCCTACTGGTTTGGTGCAGCCACATCTACACATAGTGACCACTACGCATATGTAGTAGGTAGTGTCACCCTAGGCAGTTGCAGGATTGCACACAATGTATCCCTTGCATGTAAAACCCCCAGCACATTTCCATAACACCAGAAGAATGGCCGGTATTTGTCTTGTTTTGGTCTTGTTCAATTTTTGGGATATCCCTCATGGGATAAGTAACCTGTGTAAACATTAGAATGGAAGACACGAAGTCCAGTCCTGTAGATATCTGGACACAAGTTGCAATGTGCATTAGTGGTGCACAACACTGTCCAGTCGTAAATGGTCATGCATAACCTACTACCCAGGATCAAACACCTGCCCGTGATGCACGTGTCCCGACACGAATAAGCGAGAGAATATATTGCACACATTCTCATAGTGGCACATGGTATAAGGATGATGAAGGCACTGACGTAAACAGGATACCCCTGATCCACTGTGTGAGGGACAATTAATGTGTGTGTAGGTGTGACCTGACCTACAATGTTACAATGCCAAATGTCTTGTGACCGTAGGAAATAACTATGCACCATACTGCATGTAACAGTTGCCTAAAGCAGTCACGTCAGGATAGAATAAACGTAATTCGTACAAGAAACAGGCAAACAACAAAAGTGCCAAAGGTATAAGGCTCACAGCTAGGAAACAAATGAATGTTCTAAACCTGCACTGACCGTGGCTATGTGTTGGCCTAAACAATCTGGTGTCCGCAGTAGGGTTATCATCTGTCCCACTTTACGAGGGACAGTCCATCATTGGACAGATGTGTTCTGACAAAAGACATTTCAAATGGCAAATATCCTGGGATTGTAGGACATAATTATGTCCCATATATTATGTAATAGTGGCAGAAAATAATTATTGCAGTATCTACAATACCTACATGTTACAAGAAACAGAATAAGCAACTAAACCTCTACAACAATAGGCTTTTATGTTGGCAAACTGACCGTGGGTATGTGTTGGCTTGTAAAATCTGATGTGTGTTCCGAAAATGTAAACAGTTAGACCCCAGCTGATGCAACAACAGAAAATAAAACACCCAAGAATAGCTGGTGTCACGAATAGGATGCACAAAACTCTGAAATAAACCAATGGAAAGATAAAACCAATACTTTATTCGACCATATCCAACATTAAGCGCTTTCATCCACATAAATGGACTTCTTCAGAATGCCATTAATTGGAAGTCAGTTACAATATAAAAACTTTTTGGCGCCAAACCCGCCTTCAGTTCAGGTCGTCTTAAAGCTATAAAACACATAAATATATATACAAGTATTTGCAATCAAAACATACACAAAAAGCAAAATGTCATCCAACTTAATCTAAAATATATAAATAAAAACAACTAACTGTCATGAATAAACTAATATGCAAATAAATAAATATATGGCATGGAATACAAAGTAACTATCTATAATAATACATGTAAAACATTGTCCAATAGATATAAAATTTTAAACTCAATGCTTGAGTAAAAATTCAAAAATCTCGTACATACATACTGTGAAAATAACTATTGTAATTCTAAAATGGGTTTAATAGTGAGGTAGTCATTAAGACCAGGTTTTCTACCTGCATCTGTAAAAATAACAACAAACAAAAACAACAAAAAAAAACGCATATATAAATTGTTTATTATACAATTCCTTCCACTGGGGGAATAATAAATCATTAACCACAGTATTATTCAATTTCTCAACTTCCTCCTCTAAATAACTTAATTTTTCATCATTTTTTAAAATCAACATCCTCATAAATTCCTTGCCAAAATTGTCAAATAATTTATTAAAATCCTGTATATTTTTATCATCCATAACAATTTATATATGCGGAGAAAAAAGCTAATAATATACTGTTTAAGAAGAACAAAAAAATTAAGAGGGACACAATGCAGTATGACAATAAGATGGCATACAAATGGAAGAAACTTTCTAATAGTAACACGATACAGAGTTATAATTATATGACTAGTAATGATAGATATGAACAAGCATATTATAATAAAACTTATAAAATTGATGAGGGTCGGCGAAAAAAATTTTACAAGGACAGGCAGTACAGAGGGTATGCGATGCAACAAAGAGGTTGGAAGTGGAAAGAACGGAGGCTGAACTTTATCAGGATGCAGAAGTAACGGAGAGGTAATAGGTACAAATACCGATAATGCATCAAGAGTTATTAAAGCCAACATTATTATATCTAACGATATAATAAATAGTTATAACAACTTCAATATTTATAATTACACTGACATTGAATTGAGACCCGAACATTTCACACTTTTAACCAAAGGTATGAAATTTGTACCTAAATCGTGTTTTAATTTGACTGATACAATTATAGAATGTAAACTTTTTACTCGTAAATTGAATTTGGCAGCTTATTTTGGGAATAACTCTGACTATAAGAAAGTGGATTTTAAGAAAAAGAGTTGTTACATACCTCCAACACACCCTAATATAGGTCTTTTTGAAAAAGCAGTAGTCAAGTGACATTTAAAGTATTAGTAGACATCTTACCAGTATGACTGTTCATGATAATTTAACTGTTAGTGAGAGGAAAATCTTGACCGAGTTAGGCATGAATCATGACATTAGAGTCATGAAGCCTGACAAAGGAGGAGGAGTAGTGCTGTTCAATACATATGATTACATCAATGAAATATACAAGATTCTTTATGAATCTGGGAATTACGAACCTGTATCTATTAATGAGATCAATATAGGTTATAAACGGATAGATATGTGTATTGAGGAGTTATTAATAGAACAACGTATTAATAAGGATACGTACGACTACTTGAAGGTTGAATACCCTACTTTGGCATGCATCGTAGGGATACCTAAGATACACAAAAATATTGAACAGCCCCCCTTTCGTCCCATTGTATCGGGCAGCCGCTCCAAGATATACCCTCTTGGAGTAGTGATTGACAGATGGTTAAAACCTATATATCAAAACATAGTACATTTGGTCAAAGACTCTTGGTCTTTTTTAGCTAAACTTACTAATGACAAATGGTCTGAGAACAGTACATTTATAGCTATTGACGTTGTAGATCTTTTTTCCAGTATTCCTAAGGAAATTGGTCTTGAATATTTTTGTAACAGTTTGTCTAAATATTCAGGTTTAGAATGGGACAAAATTTTGGTTATCATGGAATTAATGTCTCTTGTCCTTAATCATAATTATATTCAGTTCGAAGGGGAAAATTTCAAACAAGTCAGGGGTGTGGCTATGGAAGCAGCATGCGCTCCCATATATGCAAACTTAGTTATGTTGGAATGGGAAACTACACAATTGTTTAAAAGTGAGTATTACAAAAGAGTCAACTATTACTCACGCTTTTTGGATGATATATTTATATTATGGGATGGTGACAAACGAAATATTGAATTTTTTATTAATTTTTTGAATAGCTCTAGTCCCTTTTTAAAATTTACATACATATGTAACGATACTAGCATAGCTTATTTGGACATACTTATTACCAAGATTAATCAAGGATTTAAATCCAACATACATAGGAAAAAGACATTCTCAAACAGCTACTTGGATTATATTAGTTGTCATCCACGAAAAATGATGACAAGCATATTTAAAGGTCAATGTATCCATGCAGCACAGATGACATCAGAATATAATGATGTTTTGACAGAGATTAAGTTTATACAGGATATGTTTAAAAACAGAGGATATCCGGAAGCTAAGTTAAATAACATTTCATCATATGTAGTGGACAAATGGGATAAGTTGTACCCACCTGTATTAGGTAGAGAGCTTATTAGTAAAGATTCTGGAGAAGCAAAGAATAAATTTACAAGACCCTGCATTTTGGAATATTCCCCCTATGTAGAATATATTAAGAAAATTATTAGGAACAATTGGAATTTATTAACTATTAATGACGAAGTGAATGACCTAGTAGGCTCGGTACCTTTATTTGTATACAAAACAGGACACAACATCAAAAGGAAACTTGAGCAGATATCTTCAAGTACTGGAAGTAATAACAAATATGGTAGTAGTAAAAAGTTTGGTACTTGTAATCAGTGTTATACAATATTGGAGAAAGATTTTATTATTGTAGAAAATGTTAACAGGACATTAATCAAATTTAAGAAGGGCAACTGCAATACAAAATACATCATATATATGGCCAAATGTATGGCGTGTCCAAGTTTTTATATAGGTAAAAACGGAGAAGCCTTTTAGAAAACGTATATACGATCATTTGTATGCTATTTGGACCCATGATATTAACGATGCCTTAAGTAGACATATTATGGATTACGATGAGAATCATATTTTTAAATTTGCTATTATTGACCAGGTTACTATGAACACTATGGGTGCTAACAATAAAGCCATTTTATGCTGTAAAGAAGTTATATGGCAAATTTTTACAGATGCAGGTAGAAAACCTGGTCTTAATGACTACCTCACTATTAAACCCATTTTAGAATTACAATAGTTATTTTCACAGTATGTATGTACGAGATTTTTGAATTTTTACTCAAGTATTGAGTTTAAATTTTTATATCTATTGGACAATGTTTTACGTGTATTATTATAGATAGTTACTTTGTATTCCATGCCATATATTTATTTATTTGCATATTAGTTTATTCATGACAGTTAGTTGTTTTTATTTATATATTTTAGATTAAGTTGGATGACATTTTGCTTTTTGTGTATGTTTTGATTGCAAATACTTGTATATATATTTATGTGTTTTATAGCTTTAAGACAGCCTGAACTGAAGGCGGGTTTGGCGCCAAAAAGTTTTTATATTGTAAATGACTTCCAATTAATGGCATTCTGAAGAAGTCCATTTATGTGGATGAAAGCGTTTAATGTTGGATATGGTCGAATAAAGTATTGGTTTTATCTTTCCATTGGTTTATTTCAGAGTTTTGTGCATCCTATTCGTGACATCAGCTATTCTTGGGTGTTTTATTTTCTGTTGTTCCGAAAATGTCCCATCTTGGCCATTTGAAAAGGTGCCAACCCTAGTCACCAGAATACAGCACAACCTGTACATATGACAATGTCAATGATACCAATGGTCAGAGCATTCGCACAATAACTGGCCAGACCCTTAAAAACTCAAAAAGCCAGCGACCTTTGGGGGAAAGGTGTTGAATGAGAATGACTACTTACAACAATGAAGAGTAATAGACGCATTTTAACTGCAGAAAATTAGTAGTATTACGAATCTGTCAACACGTTCCAAGTTAATAGTACTAATATGGTAGAAGTGTCCGTGATTGTCCCTGAGTTGTCATAGCCTTGTCCCTGTCACTGTAGACATGAGTCCCCGAGTATCAGAGAGGTCCATACACAGACGTACACCAACCAACTGTCCCATCTGTTGAGAGGACTATTGCATACCTGTAGTGAATTCATAACAGATGTCCAGAATAATATTCATTGTATGTATAAATTAATGAAA
>NC_056738.1:502960682-503018182 GCF_019279795.1 Protopterus annectens
AAGAGTTATAAACAACCGTTACTTATTAAGTATCAAGTCATATGCTCTGATTCTGTCAATGTGTCAAGTTAATAGCACTACTTTTGTAAAAGTGTCCCTGTTTTTCATGACCTGTCCCTGATTCTGCAGAAATGTGTCCCCGATTGGTGGAGAGTTCTGGTATTGTCACATGTGATGTGTGATGAGGGACTGTGCCATGCAAAGTGGGAAAGGTGTCACTCCTACAGTCTCCCGTCATGCAATCTGAAAGGTGGTCAACGTGCAGTAGGTATGCGGTAGCATGACTCAGCAGACAGCTGCGTTAACAAACTCAAGTCACATGTCAGCATTGCAGAGTATCGGTTCCCATGTATCAGGCAGATGCGAGCAGATCGTATGAGGAACACGCATATAATATGATTACGTCACTGGACAGGCAGCCGAGTCCGTACAGTCAAACGGCTGCTGTCACACAATGGTTACACATACCCGATACTGTAGTCATGTAGTCCGATGTAATACACTTCACAAGGGATCACACACACCCAGCATGAGTGACAAATGTAAGCGGAAATGTCGGAGAGCGAGTGGCTGTAAGCGTGTTTGTCTACCAGTGTGCCAGTAATGCCCTGTCAAAGAAATGTGGAGTCTAAAAGTGCATAAGGTGCTGTGACTAGAGGTCAGCAGTGCTTAACACTGTGCAAACCCACGCACAACAGCTCCCACCTGCTGGACTGTGCCTTACCCGGTTTGTATCCAAAGGCGTCAGCCTGTCCACAAACAAAGAGCCACCCTATACACGTGATGGTAGAAGTACCCTGCGCACATAGCTCATGTGAATTAACAATAGACCATGGCATATGTACAGACAATAGACCGCAAACACCATACAGCGCAGACATCCAACAGTATAGCAATGTACTGGCAGATATGTCCGGACCACTGGTGTGTGCATGCCTGGCCATCCTGTGTTTCAGTATGTGAGCATGCCCAGTATGACTGTTACGCATGTTGTAGACTGACAATACCATCATGTGTGTGAGCATGCAAAGTATGGTCAACTGTATTGCATGTGTCACATGTCCAGATAGTTAGTACTGTGTTGCTGACCCCTCCGTTCTACACAGACAGGTGACATGCTGTGTCTGCAGGGTAGCTATTGGTCATCTGGCATTGACAGTTGCTACATGTCTGTATAGCGTGGGGGGACATGCAACCACAACCACAGTCCTACACAGCACCGTGGGTGGTGCACATGACTCTCACATGTGTAGGTGTGATGGGGGGCACAGCCAACAGTTGTACACATCTGCCGCTACAGTACTTGTCTGCTGGGTACTCCATGTCAGTGCGTGGACCTACCTAAATTACTGGTTAGAGGGATACCAGGGTACATCAGTTCCCAGCATTAATTACCAGCACAGTGGTGTTGGACGTCCTATTACACAACCTACATCAAACAGCCTGGCCTGCTGTCGTCTGTGTGTGTCATAGGGGGTTGGGGTCAGCCATTGGGCATATCCATAGGCCATCGTATATCATTTGTCTGTATTGGTCCACATCTGTCCAGCTGCATGGAACGTGTGTGGGCTGTATGGACACACATGATGGTCAGCCCATAATCTGCAGTGGGTTAGGACACCCTGTGTACTACAGGCTACCTTTGTGACCCCCTTATGTGCTACAGAGGTCATGGTGCCACTATGGATGTGTACTGTCTGCTGCCCTAACATTTGGCCACCACAGTCACTTGTATGCTCACATACATACCATAGCAATGGGTAAGTACACATTCTAGTACAACTGCCACTTGTTAGGTCAATAGACATACCCTGGTTGTGTTACGGATTTGAGGATGGTGCTGGAGTGCTGCCTATGTCAGATGCACACAGTGCACCTCCCATACATGGCCGAGCACAGGTACTGTCATGTTTGGCATTCATTGTACTGTGTGTGAGTCAGAGAGGGGAAATCTGTGGGTACCTACTGTGTCAGTGCATATGCCTTGTGTTGCCTCTTTGCCAAGGGTGGGTCATACTGTGTATGGGCTTTCGCCGACTGTGTCCTACTCAGGTAGTTCCTTCACCAAGTCACACTGTGCCTGTACAGGCCTTGGCAGTGGTGTTGGGCTGTGTAGCCCTGCCCCATGTTGTTCCTGCTGCAACTGTTACTGCAGGATAACATTGTGTAGCATAGCAAATACCATAACAACCTGTATGCATGTAGCTTATGAATACTGCAGAGCCCCAACAGATGTGTCCGGATACCAGAACTGTGAACCGAGCATCCCAAACACATGCACATGTATATGTCTTGCCTGTGCATCCGCCTCAGTATGGTGTGAGTGTTCAGGTGTGTGTGCATTGCTGATGGGTGTTATAAGCCACTACACCAGTGTTTGCCTAGTATCCCCCACTAGGAGACTGTAGGGGATGTCCATATAGGCATTGGTGTGCTACAGCTGTATCAGACGCCATATATCGGATGCATCATAGCTGCCAGGGCAGACAGCACACACACATTCAATCTCATGCCCTGGCCATCGCATATGGCCCAGCTGTTGGAGGGTATGCCCCTGCACTGACTGTAGGCCCTACCCTGCTCTCCAGGTGGTGCTACTTGTGCAGGCTATAGCACCCAGTACCCCAGGGTACTCATCCATATGGTTGAACAGATGCATATTGCTGGTCCACTAATCACGTGTGTGGAGGACCTGTACGTGCTCACTAGCATGTGTTGACATGGCACCTGTGAACTGGTGCAATACTCTGGATGCAGATGCCTGTGAGATACCCATGCTATCCCCAGTTGTGCTGTGTGAGGTACCTGTGGCTAGTACACCTAGGTCAATACATCCCATGGTATCCACTGTGATGCGTTTCTCTCAGCCTGTTTGATGTGTTAGGCACAGGTCAACAAGCTGCTGTAGGAGGTCTCTGTCCACCCCATAGTGCTCCAACATCCCCAGCCCATGTAGACCCTGGTAAGTCACCCCCGATCTATAAAGTCTTATGTCACCCCAGTAAGGGTTGTTCGGCAGCATACACATCCTCACTGCCCCAGCCTCCTGCACATGTTGGTATATGTTGCCTGCTGCAGCCCGTGTCATTTGGTTGGACTGTGTCGTGAAATGTCCCTGCAGGTATACACTGGTGGTGTAGAGTGTGGACGAAACCTGTGTGTATGCTGCTTGCTCACATTAATGTACTGTTCATGTGCGGGCTGGCCATGTCATCAGCTGATTGTGCTGATCAACACCTGTTTGTGCAGCCTGTACACCCTGACTACCCCACCACTGCTGTCATCCCTCCCAACGTCACCAGGCAGGTATAGACACACCCCTAGCTTAGGTGTGCTAAGGCAGGAGCACTCCCGAGGCACAGTTATGCAATGTACGTACAGTATGCCTGACCCCCCCCCATGCTGTCAACTATATTCGAGACCTGCATCTGGCTGACTACACACATACACTCCAGGGACCAGCAGCCATACACCATAGTCAACCTCATCTGCATAGTATAGTCTTCTAATGAATAGTTATATGACCCATACCGAACCTCCAACATATTAACCACTGCTCAGTGTCACTCAGATCCACACACAACTGGCAACAGGTGCCTTACCATCATCATATTCGATGTCCCATGGTCTTCCCAGCAACAAAATAACCGATGTCTACATGACTACAACCCGTGGCCCTGCACACCATAGATGATGTGCATTAACACCACGCCATGGCAGATATACATAAATCCCAGGTTATCACGTACAGATCATCTGGCACAAATAGCCAATAGTGCTGATGTCCCCAGACATATGTTCACATCTATGTCCACCTCTATATCTACATATATCACATATATTATTTGTATACATATATACATGGACATATATATACATACACACATATACATGTACACACATATGTAGATATGGCATTTATACCACAACAGCGAACCACATGACAGCAATGCATTAGACAGGAATGGAAAGGAAACTACATGTGCCACCTGCATCATGTAGTGTTGTTAATATCAAGGCATGTGTGTTATGTTGCATCACATGGGTCAGACCATAGCAAGGGTAAGAGTAGGGCTGCTGACAGTTACTCACCAGACCTATTGGCGAATGTATGTGTTGACAACCCAGTGTCTTGGCAGAATATGCGGGCTGTGGACACTATATAGGTCAGCAACAAAACAAACTGAACACATCCTGCAGCTAGCCACCCACAGATACCAGCACATATGGTATAACTGCCAAACACACACCTGCCATGCCCTGGAATCGAGCATCTACCTGTCTAGTCTACCACACTACAGCATTATGCAGTAACAGAATGCGCTACCGAGTTCCGGCATCACCGCACTCCCACAGGCATACTTCTAGGCAGATGACATCATCCACAAAGGCAAAGACACTGATAGGGAATGTATGTGGTGTGAGCCATCTAAAAGCATTACTCTGTCCCCAGGCAGCTGGAAACACACACACACATACACACACACGCACACACACACACACACACACACACTTGGCAGGGCTGGGAGTTGAACATACACCTAACTACCTTATCACACTACAGCATTACGCAGTTACAGAATGCGCTACCAAGATTACTGAACACAGCACTCCCAGAGGCATACTTCTAGGTAGATGACATCATCCGCAAAGGCAAAGAAGCCGATAGGGAATGTATGTAGTGTGAGCCATCTAAAAACATTACTCTGTCCCCAGGTAGCTGGAAACACACACACACACACACACACACACACACACACACACACACACACACACACACACACACACACACACACTTGGCAGGGCTAGGAGTCAAACATACACCTAACTACCTTATCACACTACAGCATTACGCAGTTACAGAACACGCTACCGAGATTACTGAACACAGCACTCCCAGAGGCATACTTCTAGGTGGATGACATCATCCACAAAGGCAAAGACGCCAATAGGGAATGCATGTGGTGTGAGCCATCTAAAAGCATTACTCTGTCCCCAGGCAGCTGGAAACACACACACACATACACATACACACATACACACACATGGCAGGGCTGGGAGTCGAACATACACCTAACATCCTTATCATGCTACGGCATTACGCAGTTACAGAACACGCTACCAAGATTACTGAACACAGCACTCCCAGAGGCATACTTCTAGGTGGATGACATCATCTGCAAAGGCAAGGACACCGATAGGGAATGTATAGATTGTGAGCAGTCTAAAAGCATATTACTGTCCCAAGGTAGACGTAGACAAACACACGGCAGTGGTGTGATCGGGGCAACTGCCTATCTACGGAGCACTACAACAACACTACATAGATACAGGACGTGCCACAGACAGTACATCCTTCTAGACAGTCTACCATTGTGCTCAATGTAGGCATCCATCGTGATGTGGAAAATGGACATCTGTTGCCTGGATGACCACCATCACTATACAGGATGTCAATGGCCATGCCCATACACAGAGGCACATCATCGACACAAGGTGTCACTGGGCATGCCCACACAGTATCACACGTCCGTTTGGAATGTACTATGTGTCCATCTACACAACGGCGTACTGGGCATGTTCACACACTTAGCAGTTGCAAAGGGTTGTCTTGCATGCACACAGATTCTAAACACAGAAGGGCGTAGTTTGGAATGTACTGTGTGTCCATCTACACAACGGCGTACTGGGCATGCTCACACACGTAGCAGTTGCAAAGCACCATTATGCATGCACACAGATTCTAAACATGGAAGGGCGCAGTGTGGAATGTACTGTGTGTCCATGTACACAATGGCGTACTGGGCATGCTCACACACTTAGCAGTTGCAAAGGGCCATCTTGCATACACACGGATTCTAAACATGGAAGGGCACAGTATGGTGTTACTGTCCCCACGTACATGAAGGCCACTCATATGTACTGACCAGTACACACTCAGGAGCCTTCACAGATGTCTCAGGTGCAGATCACAGAGGTACACATTGCAGTCTACTATGTAGCCCTCAGACATCACCATGTCGTTGGACCAGCAATACACAGCCATACATTACCACAACACAGTGTGACTCATGACCAGTGGCTGTACATAGGTCTACAGCAACTGTGCAGACTACACATGTATCGACAGGGTTCCATCATGTGATATGCATTGCAATGACTCTACACATAACAGGGGCCCTGGGTCTTACACAGCTGTGACAGATGACTGTCGCTGTACACCAAAGAACACACATGTTTGGATATGACATACATGTAATTGCAGTGGATATGTGCATGGACCACACACACAACACATATGTACATAGCATAGCTTTTGCTTTTCTCCATGCAGACAAGTGGCTACAGCAATCACACGCACACAAATGGAAGGTGGGTCCATGGCTGTTGAATGCTAACAGTACATGAGGTAGCAATGTTGACCAAGGACACATTCCCTCTGTACTAGTTACCCATGACACCCATCATATCATACAACAGTCCATGTGTTATGTATGTCATCACACATGTCTACCAATTGCAATGTATACAAACATGGCTACATGACAGGCATGTAGGACCAACACACATGTACAATTTGTAGTGTGCATGCAGCTACCCTGCATGTGCAGTAGCTGATGTATGTAACTCATCTGTGCCTAACTACAACATGCAGTTGCAATGCAGCCCCATCATTGACACCTTTATATGGTGAAATACTGACAGTATGGTAGGATGTACATCAGGTATGGATGGATGTGTGTACATAAAGTGGTGATCCACCTGTGCAGATGGATGTTTGCCTGGGATGGCTCACAGGTGTGTCACACGCCATCCTACCATTACATGTGCAAACAGTATGCTATGTTACTGTTACTTGACTGTGAAGGCATAAAACCTACACAGCGGTCAGGTGTTACTGACTGTAAGTCACTTGACACCTGTAACACTTACATCCTCCCGTTTGCATATAGCAGCACAATTGCTGGAGGTAGCGTTGGTACACATAATGTGGCCAATACTGCTGCATGTCTGTCAGAAGTATCATCATATAGCAGGTGTATCATTCACAGTACTGCCATGTGTGCTTGCTTGTGTGACCATATATGCCACATATGGTGGGGAATGCATCCCAATTGTTACACACCCCTGTACACTGTTGTAGAGATCTGTACATACTGCAGTGTGGAAAGCATGATGTAGGCAGGGGTGGTGTGTGTATCACACACATATCAGCTATCCGTATGTGAATTACATTTGTGGTCTCCACAGTTTGTTTGTGTGTGTGTGTGTGTGTGTGTGTGTGTGCATGTGTGTGTATGGGTGTATGCTACTATACAGAACACACAAGATCCCTAACCCCTCATGGTGATGCAGTCTACTACCCTGTTGATGCCATCGGTCTCAGCCTTACTGGCTACCTGTACATGTTCTTCCTCTGTGTCACGTCATGTGGGTGCACAGTACTGTGAGGGTGATTACCACATAGGCAGGGGTCCTCACCTCAACACTATGGAGTGTGCATTATAGTGTTGTTGACCCCATGAGTGTAAGCATGTTCCTGTAATGTGACAGGGTATTACTGCTACACAGTGAGGCCTCATGCTATCAAGTGGCCTCTAACATTGTCATCGGCCAGACCGCTGTGTACAACCCCTGCATCTTGTCAACATACCTGTGATGTGACCTGATATGGATGTCAGGTCTCTAGCCACTGTAGCCTATTAAACAGCCTACATGCTTCTGGATCAGTATATGTGTGGACATCTGTGGTATGTTAGCCTTTCCAACAGTCAGGTTGAGGCTACGTATAGCAGGCTGATATTGCCATACATGCCTGTGAGTACTCCACAGTTACACATGGGAGACTGCAAACACTGCTACCTTTAGGCACATGCAAGTAGACCATAAGGAGGGAACCAGGGCATCATTACCAACATGCTGTTACTGTTGTTACCGAGACACATACTGTGAACATATAACAATGCATGCTAAACCTGTACTACTTGGCATGTCTGGTGTGTGTCAACAGTACACAACTAATGTAATATACACTTCTCTCACTATTCTGTTCACCCTGTGCATCAGACCATTTGAGCATGTCCCTGCACTGATGGTGTGGATGACAGGGATGCAGCACAGACTTCATTATATGCACAGGGTGATGATGTTTCTAGGGGCATAGGTTGCACCAATGGATGACATCATGTGTGTGGGTAAGGGCCGGTGATTTGATTGGACATGTCTGTTCAGTATGCATGTGGGTGTTGTGGTACCCTACAGATGTGTTTGCTGTGTGCGTGTATGTGTGCATACAGTTCTGCCTTTTGTGAGGCCTACATAGGGGTATTATTGACAGCTCCAGATTGTACAGACCAGGATGTACAGCTCACTGTGTCCGGCCACGGCCATGTGACCTGTGCCTGCCAGGGGTTGCACGGGCACTACCAGGTGGAGGTACAGATTGGCTACTGTCCAACGATACATGTCCACTGGAACCATGTCCCCACTGGGAATGTCCAGGGCCATGTCCACATGGCCTGCTGTGTCCTGGTGTGGACAGCGCAGCACCAGCTGCACTGCTACAGCTACCGCCACTATGGGAGCGGCCATGTGAGGTGGCATGCTCAAGTTGACCTGCACTAGGTGGTGTAGCTGGCCTACGTCCACGTGGCCTATGCCTCACTCCTACCAGATGTTCCAGCACAGACAGCTCACGCTCGCGGATTGCCATGCCACGGTCAAGGATTCCGACCATGTCACCCAATCGCCTGTCCAGAACATCAGCAATCTGCTGTTGAGCATTTGCCAATGCCTGGATGTTGTCATTTAGAATACAGATAGCTGCCCTCTACAGCCTCTGTCCTTCTCTGTTCTGCCATTCAGCACGTGCCTGTGCCGCCATTACAGTCTGAAACATGCATCTGGTGATACCAGCTGCTGCGCTCTGTCCTGCAGGTGCATGTCTGCCAGAGGTCCTCCTATGAGCAGCACCAGCCACATGCCTGTGTGGCACATCTGCAGTCATTACACAGACACCATGGTGTGGAGACACACCTTCTGTAGCCACCACACATTCCTGTTCCATGCTAACAGACGCTGACTGTCCTTCCACTATGGCCACTGGTGATGCGGTATGTGTTGGCAGCAGAACTGTGTGCGGGGAAGAGGGGACATAGCTGGGATGGCAACCATTGGCACAGATTCAGCCCCTGACAACACTGCCTGTACCTCATGCATATGTTCATCACTGCTAGTATCTGAGGACACTAACATCAGATGGACCGCAGGAGGATAACGCACCTACATCACCTGTGAATGCAAAGAAAAACTCTAAATTACAATAGACACACACACAGACACACACAGACACACCATGCGTGTGATTTGACAGATGGCATGCAGCATGCATGTGATACAGCAGATGGCATGCAGCTCAGACATTAATAGTGTTAGTTAGCATACCTCCCTGGGGTGCACACTACAGCAAGCAGGTGTCATATCAGTAGCCATGCAGTTCACACAATCATGGTAGTAAGCATGCATCCCCGTGATGCACCATGTGGACCAGAACAGGTTAACAGTACACATGGTTGACGTGACCTTGACATGTAATCTGCTGATGTGTGCATTAACATGCATACATGTCTGACACGATGGTGTCCTGACACATGTACAGCGTCATAATGAGCATCACATTGCAGTGTTGTCTGTATGCCCTACAGATAGAATGCATGTTTAGCAAATGTGCATGAGCATGCAAGGGTAGTGTGAGCTGTCTACATTGCTATACAGTGTGAAGTACAGACACTGTGCCATTGCATGGCATCATGGGGCATCTATATTGCTATACAGTGCATAATATGCACACATTGCATAGCCATAACTGCATGCATACCCATGACATAACTGTGGATTGTGACCCACAATGCTGACGTGTATACACACCAACCCATGCTGTGTCATGTGACAGGTCACTGGAAGACCTACAGATGACACCCCTGCATAACTACTACAGAGTCTTAGCTGCCTGGCAACCATGTCCAAACATGGCAGACTTGTCAATTCACCATGTCCCACATGACATTGATGTACCACACACATGAGGTGCACAGCTAACGGTGATGTCCTATAGCAGCAAGGGAAATGTACAGCATCTGTGGCCTGATGTGGTGTCAATGTCTGTGGAAGCTGTACAGGTGACCACTGTCATGCTATGACACAGTCGTGATGTTCAACACATCTTATATGGTAGACTTAAGTGACACCTCCACTAGCTGTACACAGGCTTTTAGGATGTCCAATGTACCACATCAACTGTATAATCAGTCTGCTAAGGCTATAATTGGACCATGTGTGGACAATGTGCAACAGGGTGTATACACATCACATCTACTGTGTGGCTACATGTCTCTGGCCATCCCCCAGGGCCATGTGTGAACATGTGTTGGCCAAATGTTTGTGATGGCCATCTATCTCACATGTCTGTGTTGTCCCATGTGACATACACCCATAGATGTCAGATATGTCACAATCCACAGGGCTATGCAGACAACGGGTTGTATGTTTGGTATGTGGGGTATGTGTTATGGGATAGTGTGACAATATTGCAGCCAGAACACTACGTGTCTGGGACATGTCAGATGGCACATCACATTGTGTGCACCCATTGCAGGGGCATATAACACAATGGTGACTCCTACTCCTGTGGGCTGCCCATATCCCAGCTCACTGTGTGGTAGCATTTGCGTACCACACGTGTTGTTCCAATGTATAGTACATATGCCTACATTGTACAACACCTCCACCGTTGTATGCACAGCTGTCCACACATGTAGCAATGACAGATACTGTGGTTTCATGTTGGTGTATCATTTCATTTGTATATATTGCACATGGGTAGCCAGTGTGAATGATGGGTGATGCGACCTGTATATCGTGACTGGACCAAACATCAAGTGTACAAGTGTTAACTGGCCACATGGTGAATAGATCTATGCTTTAACATGCCTGATACTGATGACAGTCTCACCTGCAACGGACTGATGTCTGTGTGGCACGCCAGAGGTACCTGTATAGGGGTGACACAGCAGTTTGAACATTATCCATGACTGTATGACAGCCACAGGGTGCACTGTGCATGTTAACACATTCACCTGTACAACAGCATATAGTATGCACATGTGTGCATACACAGGGTAGCATACTGAGTATGCAGCATGTGTGTCAACATACCTTGCATATGATGTTACATTACATAATGTACAGTGACACATGCAACTAAATGGGATATAATAGTCATATGTGCAGTACTGACTTACCAGGCAACTCCAGGCTCATTGGTTGGGAAACACTCTTCACAATGGCAGCTAGTGTTTGTGGATACTGTTCTGAGGGTGTCCCCAGACTGGCCAGTAGCTCCTCGGTGTGTGTGAGTGGGGGCTGGGTTGGTGGCCCACCATCTGTTCTACCTTGTTCCCTGGTGATTGCAGTGGCATGCTGTTTTGTATGTAGTATCAAGTTATGGCCACCCACATCATTCACCCTCCTGTGAAGATCCTGCCACAGGTCATCACGCTGCTGGGCATGCTGTGGCACATGGCTGAACAACACTCATAGTTCTCATGGAGGTACGGGATGAGGACATCATCTTCCTGGCGGCTGTATGCTGGCAGGCGTGAACGAGGAATTATCTGTAAGACATAATGATGGTGACAGGTCACAGTATCAAAGATGTACAGAGATACTGCTGCACATACATTTCTAGTAAATCTAGTACATCTGCACAGTTATCTTTGCAAATCATCATGACACTGACACGACTGACATGTTTGTGTCACACACATGTAACACCTGTTATGCATTGGATATCATCACCATATATGTGTGTCACCTCATTACATTGTTCATACTCCATGTGAATGCTGTCTTGATGTGGGCATGTCTGTTTGCCTGCACTGGTGTCCTTACCTATCAGCACATGCCTGGATGTGTCCACTGTAATGCTGTTGACCTTGATTCTGTGTATATGTCACATATCAATACATACACTGCCTTAATGGACTTGAGCAGTGACAATGCACACATACGCATGGAAACCTTTACATGCATGTGTTTTGCCATATACATCGACACGGCAGTGTACAGCTGTTCAACATCCTACCACTGATCGCCTGTGTTGCACATGTGATAGACATGGGGCAATGGCTAGTCGGACGTCATTCGCAGGGATGGTTATCAACTATAGCATGTATGGGCAAGGTTTACTAGCTGTATCCGACAGTCATTTTGCCACCACAAGGTGCATCAGTGCCACATTACTGATCCATACAGTTGATAATACATCTACCATGCGGTCATCACACCATGTATGACAGAGATGACATGTGCAGCTTTGATGGACAGGGTTGCATGGTATGGCGGGAGTATGTCACATGTATGGCACAGGGATCTGTTCAGCATGTGGTGATCCTAGTAGTAGGACGGTGGCTGTCCATGACGTATGTCTTTCAGATCAGGATATGTACATGTAGCATGTCCAACATCATAGTGTAGCACATGTCTTTATGCAAGGTAGCCAGCATGCTGCATAGTGGAGGTGAGGATTGTGAAGGCTGGTATCGCCCATCCACGCATGGCCAATACCCCTTAAAGGTGATATGTGATCCAATATTGGTCACCTGAGTGCTGTATATGCCTGTCCAATGATCTCCATGCTCATGGATAGCACCCTGTCATGACATGGGTGCCTCATATGACTACCTAAGAGGCCTGGAGATGTCACCAACTCAGGGAGATGAACTGCACAGCACCATCCCTTACACAGTGTCCATAATGTTGACCGCAGCCTAGGTGGTAGTTAATGGGTACAGAGATATTCACCTAGCGGTGACAATGCTGATATTATCTGTCAAAATGTGTACATATGTCACACACCTCATCCACAAAGCCCATTCTGTATGTTGTTCACAACACTGAGACAGCTATTGCTCATAGGTCATGGCCATTCACATCCTTACATACACAGATGCCTCGCATTTGTCTGTGTGGTATGGGCTACAATGAGGGGTGAGTACAACACATTAACCCTGTTTTACTGTAGCCGGCACTGGTGTGATATGCACATGTCACTCTGGCACCTTTTGTAGTGTTGATTCTGCCAACAGGCCACTGGTAGAACACTCCTGTGCCATACGAAGGTACATGTAGTCAAACATCCGTACTGTCATCTACATCTGTACTGCTAACATCTACATTGATAATGGTCCATGGACTTGCAGACCATACTCAGCAGGGTAATAGTGCAGTGCCACCAATTATGACTGTCGTCACCACTTGTGGGTTGATATTATCCAACACCCTATCTGTATTGTATTTTCATGCTCAGCACTTGTTCAGACCTTGTGAGCACTTCATGAGCTACTGATTAATATAGCACCCATTCCACACCATTTCTCACAAGTACACTGTCTGTCCTTACATTTCCAGCTTGCTTACAGTACAACAGCTGCTGTACACACGTAACTCACATATCTTGTGAGACATGGTTGTATATACAGGCATGTCCAACTGTCACGTACCAGTGCTATTGCCTGTCTATATGATGAATATGGCACACATGTGGCAATAGAGCAATTGTCTCATGTACACAGTCAATGCTCACCTCCCAACATATAACACTACAGCCTGTGGGAGATGCACATATGCAGCCATGCTGGGGGTAATGCTGTCACCAACCCTGACTGAACCTGACAATCATGTGGGGATGTGTAACATTTGCAACACACCCCACTCATCACATAGTCTCACAAGATCTCCACCACCACAGGCCACACATACGAGTACAACTTGTGCAGTACCTCTCCATACTCTGTGTAGGCACCAAAGGCAGCCCCCATCACCAAACACAACAACAATAACTTAAAGCCCACAGACTCATGTGTGCCCATCACATACAGCCAATAGGGTGTTATAACATACACAACACACCAGTCATAGGTGACTCTGTAGGCGGTCACACTGATGTCCCACTCAGCAGGCTACACAAGGCGATAGTCGCTTACATCTTGCTGTCGGGTAACTGGTTCTGCAACATAACCTATGCACCCATGCCACACCTCACCAGGTACAATTTGACTGTCATTCTCCATGTTAGTGTGACTGCCCTGAGATGCAACTTCACAGAATACGTGTGCAGGGACATGCAATAGCTCACCGGTCTTGTAGCCCTGAAGGTATGGGCCAAGCCCTGGGGAGCATTATGCATTCATCCGGACCTGGTACCACTGTACAATGACTGACTGTGTCACTTCAACAGTTGCCTATGCTTATGCTGTCATTCCACAGGCATCTGGTATCTGTCCGCTTTGACTGACATGGTCAACAAAACACGATGCTTTGGCACAGATGACCTGCACCTGTCATCCCTGGGTGTACAGATAACATGTAAGGCTCTTGCTGCTTCTATACTGTCTGTCTTGCACAGCTTCCAATAACATTCACCACCAGAACGGGAACAGGCAAGCAAAACTTGGGGTCATGTGATGCAATGCTTGACATCTTCATCCCTGACGCACACAGGCAAGGCACTCCTTATAATGGACCACTTCAATATCTCTGCAGTGACTGGGACCTGCCTCTAGGCTCTGCAGACCACACCTGCAATGACAGGTTATACACAGACCACACCTTTCAGTCATGTAACCTGGACCGGCACACCCACGGCTGAGTTGTTCCCATATTCCACTATGTTGTACACACATCCTGGCTAGTTACTTAGCACAATGCATCAGAGGTGCTCCACGTGCAACTAACTGTGGCCAGAACTGCTATACACATTGTAACATGCTACGGATTCAACAACATACCCCACGGTTACCAGACCTCATTTCTTGGTGTACTGGACAGTAGGGTACAGACAGGTACTACTGATGTGTGACTGACACTACCCCACACTTAACTGGGATAGCCACTCATGTACCGACACATTAGGCCAACGCTGTCCGGGATTCATAACCTCCATTCAGCTGGATCAACCCATACACACAACCTCCAAGACCAACAATATCCTAGACATGGACAGTACCAACATGTGACTGATGTTCCACACCTGGGGTTATCCCCTTGTTGGTGGATTCCGAACATATGCTAATCACCCTTGTTATCCACATCCCAGCACCACACCCTTCATGGCATACACAGTACAAGAGTACTACAACGCCTACTACAGACATCTTATGACAGCAGTAGTTAACATCATGACACCCGTGCAGATGGACAATGCACATACAAACACTGAAACATACCCCAGTGCACTTGATTAGCACATACACGACTGCATGGCTCATGCTATTCCACACAGAGCCATGATGGTACCCACCAGATAACGGACGCCGCTCTGGGGGTCCAGTTCCATGGACATAATTTACAACAACAGGTGGAGGCTGTTGCAAAGTGGAGTACAATCCCATGGGTGGGGTAGCTCACTGGTCAGCCTCAGTAGGGTTACGGGATCCCTCATCACATACTCCGAACCTAGCTATGTAAACATTACTGTGACACATTCCAGGGTGCACCACAAGGCATTATGGAGGTATGTCAGTAGTCAATGGCAATACCCACATCTGCTCTGACATACAACAGTTACTCAGGAACATTACAGAACCAAGTGATGTTGGCAACATGCTGGCGGATGGGTTCAATGCTAACATTACACCCTCTCACTCCCTACAGGGCCACAATCCATGCAGGAACATTGCAGTGTCCCTGCGGTCACAACTACACAGTACTAACCTGCACTCTATAAGGCCTGGAACACTGACTCCATGTGACCGTCCAACATCCCAGGCTGTGATTTACACAAAACTCTGAACGACGTGTCTCCCCACTTGGCCACCATATTTAGTAATAGCCTTGTATCAGACATTGTGGCCACTGAATGGCACACAGCAACAGTTATCACATGCCACACAGGTGGCGCCACAATGCACTAGAGGGACTATTGCCCTATACGCCTGACTGGACTGTTCTGCAAGGCTATGGGGCACATCATCATGGAAGTCATTCACAGAGACATTGGTGGGCTCCGGTCCTTTGATGCCACCCAGGTTGGACTTGTTAGGGCCAGAGCATGACTCCTACACCTGGTGGACTCCTTTGATACAGTTACCAGGGTAGTTGATGATGGTAAGGGGGTCCACACAGACTACATTGTCCTCTCATTGGCTTTCAGCACCGTTCTCCATTCTGGTATTGACAACATACACATCCACCTGCACATCAACCCCTATGTCTCAGGATGTTACACAAAGTGGCTCACGGACAGGACACACACAATGAGGGTAGCATACCATAGTACCTACTGTATTTTAGTTACACTTGGCGTATCACAGTCCTCAGTCATAGGGCCCCTCATGTTCGGTATATGCTTCCCTGAGGTACAGGCTAGCACAGAGGGACTTTCCCTGACTAGCTTTCCAGATAACTGCATACAAAGCACCATGATTGATCCACCAGCTGATACTGACTCCCTCCATAAGGGTGTTACTGTGATGGATACCTGATATCAATATCATGGCCTCAAGGTGCATGACACAAGGTGCATGAACATCCCCTTTGCATTACACCATTCACCCACTGACTATCACATAGGTGGTAGTCCCCTACATACATGTCACATTGTACATGATCGTAGTACACACGTATGTCGCACCCAGTCCTTTGATAACCATATTGCCACTGTGGCATGGATATCCTTCTACGTGGCCACACTTATCTGTACCGGGTTTGTAGCTGGAACATAGGCACCCATTGTACCTCTGAACTCCAGATGTATACACACATTCAAGGGTACAACACCCCATTTAGGGTGTACCTTACAGAACAGCTACGGCTTTATTTAGAGCACAACCAAAAGCTGTTTGCTGAATTTCCTGTTTGCACTTAATTTTAAATCGTTTTTTCTTAAAACTTGCATATTTTCTGTCCTTGACCTAGCACTCTTGTGTGGGGTCATTTACTGCACTGTTATAACTTAATATTACTTGTGAACCTCTGCTATCTCTGTAAAAAACAAAAACAAAAAAAAAATCTTGCTTTTTTCCCACTTTTCTGAGAGTTAAAAAAGTTCAGTTACAGGCTTGCTGTTCCTGAACTGTTTTGAAAGTTTCTGTGAGGCCATTTTTGCTTGGGCTGAAGGAGGGTCTCTGTGTTTATCAGTGGCAGTGACTAACATTGAGCAGCTTCCCTGCCCCCCCCGGAGAGGTGGTTACTGACTTAAAACTGTAGTTTTATTGGCCACTAGGGGTAATTTCCATAACTCCTTCATCTTCCTCTCTTAAAACCTAGTTGCCTCGTGGTTTGAGCGTCTTTTCAGGCTTGTTGGCTGTTGGTGAAGCACCCTCCAAGAGGAAAAAACGCTGAGAGAAGAAGGGAGCCACTTTTGAGATTTTAAGTATTTTTTCTCTGTTTATTTGCTAAGTTTTTCTGCATAGCTGCCTAGCTTGAGCATTTTCTGGCTTGTTAAACTTGATTTCTGTATTAGTAGCTGTATTTAGAGCACAACCAAAAGCTGTTTGCTGAATTTCCTGTTTGCACTTAATTTTAAATCGTTTTTTTCTTAAAACTTGCATATTTTCTGTCCTTGACCTAGCACTCTTGTGTGGGTCATTTACTGCACTGTTATAACTTAATATTACTTGTGAACCTCTGCTATCTCTGTAAAAAACAAAAACAAAAAAAAATCTTGCATTTTTCCCACTTTTCTGAGAGTTAAAAAAGTTCAGTTACAGGCTTGCTGTTCCTGAACTGTTTTGAAAGTTTCTGTGAGGCCATTTTTGCTTGGGCTGAAGGAGGGTCTCTGTGTTTATCAGTGGCAGTGACTAACATTGAGCAGCTTCCCTGCCCCGGAGAGGTGGTTACTGACTTGAAACTGTAGTTTTATTGGCCACTAGGGGTCATTTCCATAACTCCTTCATCTTCCTCTCTTAAAACCTAGTTGCCTCGTGGTTTGAGCGTCTTTTCAGGCTTGTTGGCTGTTGGTGAAGCACCCTCCAAGAGGAAAAAACGCTGAGAGAAGAAGGGAGCCACTTTTGAGATTTTAAGTATTTTTCTCTGTTTATTTGCTAAGTTTTTCTGCATAGCTGCCTAGCTTGAGCATTTTCTGGCCTGTTAAACTTGATTTCTGTATTAGTAGCTGTATTTAGAGCACAACCAAAAGCTGTTTGCTGAATTTCCTGTTTGCACTTAATTTTAAATCGTTTTTTCTTAAAACTTGCATATTTTCTGTCCTTGACCTAGCACTCTTGTGTGGGGTCATTTACTGCACTGTTATAACTTGATATTACTTGTGAACCTCTGCTATCTCTGTAAAAAAAAAACAAAAAAAAAAATCTTGCTTTTTCCCACTTTTCTGAGAGTTAAAAAAGTTCAGTTACAGGCTTGCTGTTCCTGAACTGTTTGAAAGTTTCTGTGAGGCCATTTTTGCTTGGGCTGAAGGAGGGTCTCTGTGTTTATCAGTGGCAGTGACTAACATTGAGCAGCTTCCCTGCCCCGGAGAGGTGGTTACTGACTTGAAACTGTAGTTTTATTGGCCACTAGGGGTCATTTCCATAACTCCTTCATTTGTCCTCAGAGGAGTGGTTTAGGGCAGTGACTTGTGGTTTGTTGGCCAATTTGGGTCATTTCCTGTCTTTTCCAGCCCCCTGCTATAAAGCACGCTTTAGCGTGATTTAGCCATTAGCCGATTTAGCGGAGTTTCTACTGTTGCACACTAGGGGAGCGCCGGTTAAGCAGGTTTTAACTATTCGGGCTACGTAAAGCCCACAGTTGAAATTTTCTCTTAAAACTACCTTCCTCGAACTATACTACTGATCTAATCAGCGTATCCTATAATTAAAAGATCATCTCTACTTGACTCCAAGTAGACTATTCTCTATCTGTTAAACGTAGCACTTGCTCCTACAGTACTTATTACCTTGATACGGCACTCTTGTCATAGATAGTACCCCAAAAGGCAACCCCCATTTCTCGGTCACCCACGTCCCGGAATCTTTTTAAAGTTTTTTTTGTCTATTCCTTCTTGCATGTCGAGTAGTCAGTTGCTAGTGTCCTCTCCTGCTCAGCTGGTGAACCTGGGAATATTGAGGCAATGTTACAATTGCCTCATGTACACAGACAACCCTCTCCTCCTCCCACAAAACACAAATACATGCGAGAGATGCAACTATACGGCCAAACTGGAGGCTGAGCTCTCTCAACATAGGACTGGCAAGACCAGTCAGGAGGAGAAGGTTACCACACACACTATAGACCCAGTCTCACATATTACCATTACAACCTCAAATCATACACATAAACACACAAAGACATACTGAGGCTCTGATCAAAATCTACCAAAACAGCAGAGGCCACCAAAGCAGACACCCAAACAACCACCACCTCAGAACACAACACCTGCAACACATAGACCTCACAGTCAGAGTGTCAAACAGTCACAGCCCTTAAGGCCAAACACAATGCCAGACACACTAGTCATTGGTGACTCCATAGTCAGACACACTGACGTCCCGCTCACCAGACTGAGTAAGGAGAAGGTCACAGTAAGCTGCCTGTCGGGCGCTAGAATCCACCACATAACGCAAGCACTCAGATCTCTCAACAGCAGGTACAAATATGATTCAGTCATTGTCCACGCTGGTGTAAACGACCTGAGACGTACCTCCTTGGACTACATGAAAAGAGACATTGAGGAGCTCTCTGATTATGTAGCCCAGACAGGTATGACCCTGACCTTGAGCAGTATCCTACCTTCACCAAGAATGATGCCACAATACAGAGATAAGATGATCAGCTTTAACAATTGGCTTAAACACTGGTGTCATTCAAAGGGGATCCAGTGTCTGTCTGCCTGGGATGACATGCTGGACAAGCCAAGCTGCTTCGCAAGGGACGGCTTGCACCTGTCACCCCTGGGATTCCGGATATTGGCAAAGGCTCTTGCCACCCCATAGTGCCTTTTTTAGGCAAGGCTCAAATTCTAAACCTACCACCCTAGAACACAAAAAAGGAAAAAAAAACTAAGGGTAATGCTGCTCAATGCCAGAAGTCTAAATCTCAAAATGCACGCACTCGAGGCCCTTCTCAGTATGGAGAACATCGATGTCTGTGCTGTGACAGAAACCTGGTTCAAGGCTCCTGAGAGCACCCCAGCGCTATCAGGTTTTACCTCATATCATGCGTTCCGGCCCCAAAATCTGGACAATACCAAGAAAGGAGGGGGGGTATCCATATTCACCAAGGACACCCACACCTCAAGACTGGTGGCAACGTACGATGCATCGGAGACCATCCAGGTGCAATTAACCATAGGCAAGACTGCTCTGCAAATTGTAGCATGTTACAGGCCACCCTCACAAACTCAGGAACCTCACATGGCCTTCCTGAAAACACTAGAGGATAAATGTATCACCAAACACCATCATACTAGGTGACTTCAATTACCCTAATATAGACTGGGAACACTACTCAAGCCCAAACACCCTAGCCCAAAAGTTCCTGGAATTCATAAACTCAAATGCCATGGAACAACTAGTCACCATCCCCACAAGAGGAGATAACATACTTGATCTCATCATCACGAACATGGGAGCACAATGTTCAACACGAGGTGTACCCTCACTGGTGAGATCAGACCACAAACTAATCTCGCTGGAGGTCCTCATCCCACCCCACCTGAAATAAAAAGACCACAGTAAAGAACTTCTCAAAAGCCGACTTCACACTTCTAAAGACTAGTGTGGTCTCCTTTAAGGCCCCGAGGCATGGAAAACAGTACTCAAGCCGCTGAATCACTTACAAATGCCTTCTACCAGCACCTGCAGGACTGCATGGATAAGGCAATCCCAAGCAAAACAAAGACTCTTTGTACCAAAGGCAAGCGTCCAGTCTGGTGGACCCCAGCCATAAACAAACTCTACAACAAAGGAGGAAGCTACTACAAGATAGAGCAAAATCCTTAAAAGGTAAGACACCCTTGATCACTATAAGTAAAAACTAAGAGCTCTCATAAAATCATCCAAAGCAAATTTCGAGAGAAAATAGCTAAAGACTCAAAAGACAATCATAAGGCCTTCTTTAGCTATGTTAGAAACCTGGGAGGAAACTCCCAGATATGCTCAGAGCTAGTTCAAAATGATGTGAAGATTACTGATCCTACAGACATTGCCAACATACTGGCTGACAGGTTCAGTGCAAACTTCTCCCCTCCCCCAAAAGGAGAGATATCTATACCAAACGATTGCAGCCCCCAAACATCTCCAGCGCCCAAGTGAGAACTGCTCTCTCCAAAGCAAAAACACAGCATCCATGGGACCTGATGGTGTCCCCGGCTGTGTGCTCCATGAACTCAATGAGGAATTAAACCCACAGCTAGGACAGCTGTTTAATCAAAGTCTTACCTCTGGATACGCATTACCCAGGAGTGGCGCACTGCAACTGTGGTACCACTTCACAAAGGCGGTGCCTCCACCGACCCTGGAAATTACCGCCCATTAGCTTGACAAGCCTTATCTGCAAAGCCATGGAGAGGATCATAATGGACCTCATAAATAAAGACATAGGAATTTGCAGACTTTGGATCCAACCCAGTTTGGCTTTGTCAAAGGCAGATCATGCCTTTTAAACTTGGTTGACTTTTTCAAACAGTCACCAAAGCCATTGATGAGGGAAAGGCAGTCCATACAGCCTACCTCGATCTGGCTAAGGCCTTCGATACAATACCCCATTCGGTATCATTGAAAAACTCATCAGCTTAAATGTCAACCCATACATCACAAGATGGGTTGCAAACTGGCTGAGTGACAGAACCCACAGGGTCAGAGCTGCTGGCGCCATGTCAGACTCAAAGCCTATCACAAGTGGTGTCCCACAGGGCTCAGTCCTGGGCCCACTCTTGTTTGGCATCTACTTTTCGAAGTACAAGCAAACACAGGAGGGTTATGGCTGACAAAGTTTGCAGATGACTGCAAACTGGGCCATAGTAGAAAACACATCTGACACAGATATCCTTCAGAAGGGTCTCACAGAAGCGGATAACTGGTGCCAGAGCCACGGCCTAAAGTTAAATGCCAAAAATGCATAGTCATACCCTTCGGGAAAAACAAGGTTACCCTAGCTACCAAATAGGTGGCAATCCACTGAGCACAGAAGAAGTTATCAGGGACCTGGGGACCCAGGTTGATAGTAGTCTGTCATTCGACACCCATGTAGCTAAAGTAGTTAGGAAGACCTTCTACATTGCCCACCTTATCATGAAGGGATTCTCATCTAGATCAAGGGAGGTCATAGTCTCCCTTTACTCATCACTCATCAGACCAATGATTGAGTACAATGCCCCATTCGGAATGTATCTGACCCGACACTTGCAGCAGCTGGAGAGGCCACAAAAGTTCCTCACCAAAAGGATAAAGGGTCTCAAAATCTGTCCTATGCTGCCCGACTGAAAGAACTCCAGCTCTATTCAGTCGCCACCGCTTGCTCAGAGGTGACCTTTGCCTAACATACAAGGCCATGTCAAACCCAGATTTGATGAATATGCTTCACCTCAAAAATCTAGATCCATCAGAGCCACAAGGCGGAGACTTAAACCTTGACACGGCTATTAATAGGACGTGCTGGAGGGATAGATTCATCACCCAAAGACTCCCTATGCTGTGGAACAAAATCCCGGTACATGTGAGGCAGAGCACCTCGCTGGCCTTGTTCAAGGGAAATCTTGACCAATGGATGGGAGATCGCAGATATACCCCAGGGATTACCTCAGTGTCACTGCTCGACAGAGGCACAGCAAAATAATGGGTATAGTTCCCCATACTAAAGGGGTGGCGTAAGCCACAAAACGATGGGCTAGGCTTGTAAATGCCCTCGGGCAGATAGCCTAGTATGAACCTATGAACCTATGAACCTATTAACATGCCATGACGTTTATTGAGCTCCGACAGTTGACGTATGCGGCAGAACTATGGACACCATGTCTGTACACATTTGCATACTACATACACAGGGGTGACCTCTGCTGAACAGACAGGGCCCATGTCCACAACAATATTCATGGATATACTCCACATATGCGACATAAGCAAAAGCCACTGTGAGCAACATGCTCATGGATATGTGCACACATGCAATGATGAGTGGGATGTGCTTGAGTTTTACATTCCCAAACCAGACACTCACCATGCTTTGGAACATGATTCCTATGTACATCACGCAGGGACACTCAGTAGCACTGTTCATGTGATACCTCACTTGGTGGATGGGAGACACGCATGTACGCCAGGGATCACTGTACTGGCTGTACTGTGCAGAGATGCAGGTAACACATGGCTCTGCTGTTCACAGACAGGACACTACCCTAAAGAGGTGCCGCTGGTGTAAACACTGTAGTTGGGCTTACACACAGACTTGCCAGACTGCATAGTACCCCACTATGAACCTGTGAAGCTATTACATGTCCTTTGTGCATGGTTAATTGAGTAGCTCTTCCATTTAGATTAGCTATCATGCTGTTACAGTGTCCCGTGACTACAAACCATATGTATCCTGTTATTGTATATTGTACATGCCAACAGACGATACCTTTGGTATGCATGATATGCCTGTTATGCTGTGTAGAATATCTGACATATCTACCTACAGTACTGTACATTACACATATTTTACATATTATCCCATAATGCAAAGCATACTTGCACAGCGGGACCACCTTTGACATGTCATTGTCGTTATATGCCCATACGCATGCCTACTGAGACAGTATATCAACATATACTATCCCCTGCTACGGCACGTACTTGTTGGACATACCCTACCACTGACGATGGGTGGTATGGAATTGTTCTGTTTAAAGCCCTCATGTAGCATCCCTTGTGGTGTCTGTGATGTTTACCTTGTGGCCCACTGCAGGACACACAATTTCTACAAGCGTTACTATGCTCAGCAAGACATCACTACATAATACCTTTTCCCACTTTATGCATTGCGGACACTTTTAATTAATACAAAACAGGCTATACATACGCTAACATAATTAATACAAAACAGGCTATACATACACTTACATACTGAGTGTTCTACATACCTTGTTATTGTTCTGGACTTTTGTAACTATCTCTCTTACACTGTTTAAACAGTTCTATGGTATGAGCATACAGTTTGAATGTCCGGCAAGTCATCCTTATATACGTCGATACCTGTAACATGTGGTTTCCTGCTGCCAGTTGGTGTTCCTGAGTGAATTATTACTTGCACATCAGCTGTGCAGCTACTCCATTCACCAATTACACGGCAACAGTGGGGTATAATTGAATTCTCCACTTGGGCGTTGCCCATTTACCCTACCTTCGGGGAGACGGCCTGTATTGTGTTTTGTTGTGTGTAATTGCAACTGCTATGTGTAGAGACACGGATAGTTTGGATTCATGTCCCCTGTGGATTGTGTGTGACGGCTAGAGTATGTGGTTCTACATGTGAGTGTACCTGTCATCCCAACCATCTGATAAGGGACTATTGCAAACAAAACCTGTAACATTGCTGTTTGTTCCATTATACAACGGCTACAATTTCACATGGCGCCTTTAAAATGTGTCTCTCACAAGGTATGTTAATGCTTCTGCAGATGTAATTGACTGACTGGATGTTTGTGCTGTAATTACAGTCTGTATTGCTATAGTTTTGTGTGTGGGGGATGTAGGTGGGTGTACGTAGCATATACAGGTATGTGGGGCTTGCATTTCTACATATTCCATATATGTCTGTGGGCTCCTTCCCTAATTAAAGACCTATCAGTTAGTAGACTTTTGTTACGGGCATATACATTGGGCCATTGTTAATTGGTTTCTATATAGTATGCAGGTGAGGTTGATACTTCCATACCTCCGGAATTACAGTGATATGTAAAGGGATATTACTAAATGACAGCTGTCCCGTGTATTTCTGTCCCAGATATTTGCACTCATTGAAGTTGTGTTGGTAATTGAACCTCTTTGGCATGGATTGCCACCTTTTCAAATGGCCATTGTGGGACACTTGCGGGACACACATCAGTGTTTACAGGCCGACACATACCCATGGTCAGTACACAGGATAGCACATACTTTTATCCTCAATACATACTTATTGTTGTAGGACTTTGGCTACTTATCATATTGCATGTAACATTTTCGTTTCTTACATACAGGCATAACTATTTAATGCAACTATTACATAATATATGGGACATAATAATGTCCTACAATCTCAGACATTTGCCCTTTTTAATGTTTTATGTCAGGACACAACTGCCCAGGGAGAGGCTGTCCCTCCTAATGTGGGACAGGTGTTAACCGTATGCCTACGGCTAGCTATAACCACACCTACCGTAATGATCTACCTTCGAGTTGGCACTAATAGACACACGATGCAGACACACACACACACATTACAGTCACACGGACACACACACGGCACCCTCAACACACACATACACAGACTACGGCATCACAAACACAGTTGAACACAGTACCTACGTGGACTGCAACACCGGCAGCGGTATCTAAACGTCCCTTCATATCGTGATAATATTACTCGCAGTTCTAGTGTTCCGGTACTGTGTTCTTTCGGTCTTTCAGCCTCATGGTTACGCGTGTCGGTATGTGACACATTCCATAGTTGGTGGTATCCTATTTATTTGTACCTCCATGGTTGTGTATGTCATTGACCTATCTATATATTTGCAGATATCGGTGAATCCATATATATCAACATATATCTCTCTATCACCCTTTCTATCTGTATTATATATATGTGTGTGTGTGTGTGTATATATATATATATATATATATATATATATATATATATATATATATCTGACAGAGAGAGTGACAGGCAGAATACACCTTTCATTGTGTACTTGTCGGTGTATACTGTTTCCTGGACTCCACACGTTTGTGTTTGAACCTGTCACATTACACACCTGCCGTAGGTACATCTTGGCTACCATAGTGTTAGGTGATTGTATACATGATTGCGTGTTCTACTCCTGGCAGTGGTTGTTTTACCCTTCAGAGCAGGCACTATTAGTACAGGGGTGATTAATGCTGGTTTCACCTGTTCTGGACATCACTGACCATGATCTGCGTGATATTCAGAGAAGCTTAGCCCTGTTTCATGCATATCCATATAGTCATATTTAAATGATGCTTACCAGCACTGGGCAACACATATTCCCGCTAACATGTGCTAAACATGATCTGATGACCTGCATACGACATGCATTATTCGTGCCTTCAGGATTACGTTACATCCCTTGCAGGACGTGGGACCGGGAACATGCACGATGGTCACTGCATTTACCACTTGGGCATCTGGGATTTGTACACGTGTTATGGCATTTTGTATGTGGAGTATACTATGGCTGTTACTCCATACTGCAATCGCATGGGTAACTCAATTAGTTTACATATGGATGAGTTCAATTAATGGTATGTCCATGTGATGTTAACTGGATGTGCTCCAGCACTGGGTATGTATATCACAGTGAGCCACACACAATAATGTGCTACACCTTCAAACGACCGTAGGTGGAGCATGCTGGGGTGACGGATACCTGTCATGGGTACACCCCATGCCTTGACACGACAGCCATGATTACATTATGTGGAGCCCCTCATTAACGCAGCAAGGAATCTGTGCAGAGTGTGTGGAGAACAGTGCTTACACACATGTGATCCCGCGATTGCCTCTGCTCCACTGAGCAACAGTTGGTTACTCGATGTTGTGGCAACAGCAGACACTGTTTGCCTCGTTTGGTGTATGGCCTCTGACAATCGGGTGTGTACCTACCGATGTACCTAGGAACCTATACACACAGTACCAACATATGCTGATAGGTACATGTACTGTTCAGGTGTTGACATTCCTTGTTCCAATAGCTGTTGTGTGTACAATGTTTGAGGGCTGCCTATGTAGGATTCACACAGCAGGCCACCTATACATTACAATTTACAGGTGGTCGTGTGTGTGTGTGCCATCCATTTTACTGTGTGTGCAGGTGGAGAGGTGTGTCAGTCCGTAGGGGCCTATACTGTCAGAGTATGTGCTATACGTTCCCTCTTTGCCAAGGCATAGGCATATTGGGCACGCCTCCATCTGCCTACTGGGGCTGGCACAGGGTGTTTGTGGTCTGAATCCCTCTGTGCCTGTACTGGCCTTGGCAATTGCGGTGGGCTATGAGGGCCTTCACCATTTTGTCCCTGCTGCAGCTGTTTCCGCAGGATCATATTATGTAGCATGGCATATACTATGAAGATGTGGGCACACGTGCCTGAAGAGTACTGCAAGGCTCCACCAGATGTGTCCAAGCAATGGAACCGTGATTTCAGCATCCCGAACACACGCTCTATGATGATTCTGGTTTGTACGTGTGCTTCATTATGGCGTTCTTGCATGGGTGTGTGTGCATTTCTGATGGGAGTCATCATCCACAGCTCCAGTGCATAGCCAGCATCCCGCACAAGGTGGCCATGTGGGATGTCCCCCCTGACAAATACCTGATACAGCTGTGAGGCATGCCAGATATGGGAGTCATGGTAGCTTCCAGGGCTGCCAGCACACACATCCATGATAATGCCCTGGGCATTGCACATGACCTGACAGTTGATGGAGTGGAATCCCTTGCAGTTTATGTAGCGCCTACCATGCTCACTGGGTGGTGACTTGATATGTATGTGCATGCAGTCTATTGCACACAGTACCTCTGGGTAGTGTGCCACATGGTGGAAGTGACGCATATTGCTGGTCAACTCCTCCTCTGTTCGGGGGAAGTATATATGCTCATTGGCATGTGGTAACATGGCATCCAGGAACTGGTGTAGTGCCCTGGATGCTGATGCCTGTGAGATCCCCATTATATCTCCAGTTGGCCTTTGAAAGGTACCTGTGGCTAGTATTCGCAAGCTGTTCCCCTCTGTTGTTTCTGGTTCTCAGGCGTGGCTGGCACAGCTCAACTATTTGCTGTAAGATGTCCCTGTCCACCCTGTAATGCTCTACTATCTCCAGATCATGTGGCCCCTGGTAGGTTACCCTTGGTCTGAACACTCTTCTCCTCCTCCGGGGCCTGCGGTGGTTGTCAGCATCATCCTCCACAACACCGTCAGTCTCTAACACATGGTGATGAATCACAGCTATGGCAGCTCCCAACATGTACATTTTAAAAGTTCCCTGTGTGTTTACACCTATGGTGCAGTGTTTGGGAATACACAGGTGTGTGTAGGGTGCTTTCACACTTTATACTATTGTGATGATGTCATAGGGTGTGTATGTACGATCGTAGCTACAGAGTATCTTATGTGTTTTTCTACAGGAACTACTATTGTTGTGCCTTTGGTGTTGAATTACATTTGGCTGCCGTGGATTACCTCTTGCCCTTCCCTTTACATTTCTTCATGTTTCACCTACCATTTTCTGGCATGCATCCTGCAGCCTGCTTTCATTTGTACTTTCCTAGTCCTGGCTTATCTTGCGTAATGTGTTCTATTGCCGGTCTACTGTAGGTTTGCTTTGCTCTGCTATGACAGTTCTCCTTTCTTTGCAATCCGATACCTCCCCTATCCTGTTTTGCAGGTTTCTGCGAGCAGACTTGTCAGCTGCCGTCGATTGCCCACTGTGAGATAATAGGTGTTAATTGCTCAGTTGTACTCCAATTACCCTACTATGGCATTTCCTTCTTTTCTTCCCCTGACCTTCCTGCTTGTGCTATGGTTCGCAGCGCATGCATCCGCTTACAGGGTTCCGTGCATGTTTTCATCCCCGTACACATGCGCTTTTGGGCACCATATGTGCTCTCAGCTAAACAATGCTATATCTACCTCCCCACCCCTGTCCTGCGGCTTTGCTTAGCAAAGGCCAGGCCAGATTTGCATTGCTCCAATGTGCTTACAGCTACGGTGGCACACCCCACTGCTGATGTCATGTATACCTCTGAGACACTCCTCGGTGTTATAGTGCTGCACTGTATGGTACATCCTTAATCCGGCGGGACATTTGCGATTCAGTATTACTTGCCTCATTTGCATGGCATTGACTACTAATTCATAGTTACCGTGCTGAACACTGTCACAGACCCTTAGCAATCCTTGCAGCTTGGTTGTGGTGTACCATGCATACCATTGAGTATTATGGTGAAATCCTGATTTGTATTACATTGCGATTTTATGACATTTGCATATATTTTCTTTGTGTTCCAGTTTGCGCACATATGCCCTGTGTTTGTACTTTGCGTTACTGTGGACATGACATTAAATGTTGTTTTTTAGGTGTTGTGCATCTTTTCTTATGCCATTGGCTGTGCATTTAGCCATTGGCATATGTTAACTTTGTAATACATGAGTCTGGTCCGCTTCCATAGCTCCAATGTTCTGTTTGGGAAAATGTAAACCATGTTTTTTGGTTTACATTTCTGTGGGCTTACGCTACGCCTGCACCACTTCATGAATCGCTATGTACCTTCATTTGCATGGTGCGGCACTGCACATGGGGTGATTAGCATACCTAAGCCAAGGGCTGCGCAGTTCTGGCGTACGCCGGTAGTGCACGTGGAATTGGATCGTACCTGAATCGCTAGACGGCCATATTTGGCATTATACTGCCTACGCTCCGCCTGTGCCTGGCGCAAGCTTCATGAATCCTGGGGTGAGATACTTTTGTTCTCCTGTTCCACCAAAGTTCATACCACTGGGCTGTTGTAATTCACAGCAGGAAGGCTCCTCTGATAAACTGCAACTGTGGTTTTGTGTACATTTCCCCACCTTTGTCATTTATTCTTCTTTTCCAAGCATTGCAGTTGTGGTCCATGGAATGTTCCACAGGATCTTGTCAAACTCTTCAGCAACTCCTCCTTTTATTCAGTTGTTGCCCAGGTTGCTGAACCCATACCATGACTATTCCTA
Organism: Protopterus annectens; assembly: GCF_019279795.1. Classification (NCBI taxonomy): domain Eukaryota; kingdom Metazoa; phylum Chordata; order Ceratodontiformes; family Protopteridae; genus Protopterus; species Protopterus annectens. Next base: position 502,990,643 of record NC_056738.1, read on the forward strand.
TCCTACTGTAATGTTACAGTGTTTATGCCACAGTTTCACACCCTTGTCTCCCATGCAAAGGGGTAACAAGTAAATATCCCAACATATCCTTGTTTAGCTCATCTCTGGATTATTTGTGTACAAAATAAAAAGGCTAAAAAGTACCATGGCAATGTAAGGCTAGGTATCTTATTATCTCAACAGATCAATAGCCTGAGAAGTACTTATGAACCTTTCTCTCTCTCTCTCGCTATATATATATATATATATATATATATATATATATATATATATATATATATATATATATATTGGTAAAGGTTCTGTTAATTAGGAGCAATTAATTAGGAGCAAAAATGTTTTAAACTTTTCTCTAGACATTGCAGAAAACTGTGATACTATTTATGAAATGCATTAGTATGATACAATTTAAAAGAAGTAGCTAAATTCTTTAACAGGAGTACTTTAAAGTGAAAACAGGTATTTTGCATTGGTTGAAGATGTGGTTTCTCCTATCAAAGCTCAAGTTTTGGCAATAAATGTCCATGTCTGAGCATCTGAAAAGGAGCTAGCCCTGGCCAGCATGTACGTGGATTATTAAAATCAGTGCCATTAAGTTTTTTTGTGTTTTTGTGTGTCATATACAATTCTGAAATCTGAAAAAAACAATAAAAATGATAAGTTTAGTCAATGGACTCCCTGCCAATGGCATATTTTAACAGGGTAGTAAAGATGCAGGTGGCATAGTCCTCTGCTCGGCCCTCAGCCAAGGGAAAACCTAATGCATACTTTCAATTCAATGCACTTTAACTACCTTATTTCGTTTGATAGTCAATTAGATGTTTAGAATTTCATCAACTTCATTATTCATTGCCCATAAGCTTCTTGTTCACTACTGCCTTCCTTTTATTTACATAGTACATCAGAATTGTTTCTTTCACCTTGAGTGAATGTAGACTGTATATGTCCCTCTTCCTCCATAGCACACCTCTTATCCTTTTATCATTACATTTAAGCTAGTGCCACATCTTTGGTCTGCAAACTCTGTTAGCCATCCAAGTGCCCATTTGATGCATTTGCTTGGATTGTGACAGGAAAGAGTTCTTTGACCAGTTCACTCATCCATAAAAACATAAAAATAATAGTAAAATAAAATATTAAAGTTATGTACTTATCCTAACACTGCGGTGGTGGTGCTGCGGTAGCCTTGTCGCCTCACAGCAAGATGTTGTCCTGTTCGATTCTCAGCTAGAGCATCTTCTGTGTGGAGACATGCATGCGTGAATGGGCGTACCTTCGTTGAAGGTTGTGCGTCAGGGCTGACAACTCGGCACGTAAAAATCTACTGCCAATCATTAGTGGACCGGAGTTCCGCTGTGGCGACCCCTAACTGGGAAAAGCCGAAAGACACAACATGTACTTATCCTAACACTAGATCTGTAAGAATGTCTCTGTCCTTGGTAACTCATTTGACTTAGGCTGCAGGAATTAGGACTGCTTAATAATCCAAACTTTGTACGTAGCACTTCTTTCCCATAATGTTGCATTATCTCCAAATATGATGTTAGCCATGCTAAACACAAAAGGATATAAGACACATGCATCATGCTTAAACAGGACAAGGGGTCAGTACAATGCCTGCTCATACAGCTGCACTAACTGTAATTTACAGAAAATCAAAGAATTTACTGCATCATAACTTCCAGTTAGATTTTCATGTGGAGTTAATTCTATGGATAGTAGTACAAAATGTGAATGTTTCAGACAGATGGATATCCAGGCAACAGTTTAGTGACAAAAAGTCCACCCTACACATACATTCACTCTGGTACTAAGACCCTAAGTATTTGAAAATATAAGTAAACTAAAGCATTATTAGCTGCATAAGTATGCTTTTATGAAATGTATAGCACAGCTGCATGGGTTAAATTCCAAACCACATAAAGCAATAAGTAGAGGAAAAGTTAAATAAGGGTGAAGAAATGGATATAATAAAAACACTAAAATATAATGAAGCGATAAGAGACACACAAATAAAGTAATAATTAGGTAAACATACTTTGCATCTACAACAGATAACAGTATTATGGAATTAAATGAAACAAAAGTGTTCATTTAGTTTGGTTTAAAGTAAGAGTCCCCTCAGCTAGAAGTATATCCAAAAAAGGGAAGCATGCCCACCTTCACAGCCCAGATGAGTTGAAAAAGATACATATAAGATTGATTTGGGGGCTCAAGGATTGCTGCAGGAAAATTTCAGACTATTGCATAAAAACTGATATAAGGAATATATAATAAAGGGAATTATAGTAGTTACATAATTTATATGTAATAATGGCTGAGGAACATGACACAATATGAAAAGTATTAAGTCAACTAAAATAACATCGACTGACACTAAAAAGAAGCTTTTAGACATCAGTTTTAGACCATTACGCTTTTAACGTTTTGGGTAAAAATGCCCTTAGGCAGTAGTAGTATTAATGTGTTGCTAGACATAACACTAACAATGGATAATTATCCTCATCGGGATGCTGTCCAGCTCCTGACAATAGGAGATTGTACAACACCAGGTACCCTTCTCACCAAAATGTATTAATGACTCCAGGTCTGCCGTTATGCCTGAAGACTGATTTCATTATGAATCACAGGTTGTCATGATGGTAGAGCACAGTGCAGCAGTTTAAGACAGGTAATGTATAGTCTGCATTTCCAACTAGCTACATATGGCTACATGGAAAGGTAGGCTTGTAACCTAACAAATGGCTTTACATCACTGGACAGTGTAGTACTATTGGGCTACTCAGTGCTCTCTTTCTTTCCAACCCCAGGAGCACCTGTGCTCCTGAGTGCCACTCTTAAAAACGTGAATGGAATTGTACATGGATTGAGACTACAGCAATTCATGTCCAGGAATCATACTGAACATAGTGTGCAAGTTACATTCACACATCTGCAGACTATGCTCATTGTGATGCCCCTGCACTGGCCCAGTAATCAAGGAACCTCAATCTTCACCACTAACACCAGTGAAGGACGTGAACATTGGGAGGAAGAAAAGTACACACACAGTAAAGTATAATTTCCCTTAAGAGCACACAGAGATCACAGTCAGTCTGGGGCTGGTTTCTCCCTCTCTCTCCAGATCCTTAATAAGACTCCCCTCTCTGTCGAACCAGTGCTTTGTGTCCCTTCCCAAGTAGCTGACACACACACACTTTGACATTTGATTTATATACAAACACACAGATACTCCTGGGGAAGGCTGGCACAGGTTCACTAGCTATGTCTCCTGCCCAGATTATACAGTAGTACCACCTGCCACAAACCACCCTTATCAGCTACTAAAGGCCCTTACAAAGGGTGATCAATTTCACTGTGTAATGTTACTATTATCCAAATGGTAAGTGTGTCCAAAACTTTTAGGCTATTTTAGCGTGGCTTGTACAGTGTTACCAAATACATGCAAGTACTCTAAAAGCTGAAATATTTCTGAATAAAACCAGCCACAATTAAAAGGTTTAAATATATTTAATAATAAATAATAACAGAACAAGACAATACTCAGTAACCCAGTACAGTGACAACAGAGTTCAGAATCATAGGAAATACTTTAAAACAACATTGCAGGACAGTCTCACATTCAGAAAACATCTAGACTGGTCTTACTATTTTTCTATCTGTAAGAGAAAACACTGTAATCTAAGTCTTACTTACAGAGCAAGCAAATAAAGATGAGAAGTGCTGAAGATGGATGTGTTCAGATCCAGAGACAAATACAAAATGCCCAGACTTTCTCTCTGAGATAGTTCTTAAATTAATAATACACATTACTGCTGGATTAGCTAGATGACATCACTATTGAAAACCTGTGCCATAGTTTCCAGGCTAAAAGCAACTTAAAATTTAATATGTGTCTGTGAAAAGTACTTATCTCAAAGATGTACAGCTGCTAGGAAGCCACAGAGCAATACAAAACCACTTTACATGTGAAACATAGTAATTATCTCTGTCTCAAGACAAGAGAAAGACACTCTACCTGTAGACATTCTGTCTCTTAGCTGAGATAAAGTAACTTTATACACATCATAAAACTCTTTACTTATTTTCTTAGAGTTTGCAAGTTAACTCTGTATATTCCATCCTTTACCATCAACACATACATTTGCATAGCCATGTGGTTTATACACATTTCTGCTAATTTCCAGCAGGGTGTACTGGGGTTACATTCTTGAAGCTCAGTATAGAACATATAGTTTACTTACATTTGAAGACGACCCTATGGATCATACTAATATTTACAATGACATAGAATTATTTACAAAATTCTAGCTAGCTGGGCTGGCAGCCTTCACAATTGGCCCCCCCTCCCTTTAAAACTCAAGCTATTTTTTCAAGTGACCCTTGAGAAACGTTGCTTGAGAGGATTGAGCCTATCTGGGAATACCTTATCCCATTCCCTGTCTTGACAGCTTATCTGCATTGGCATAGCTAACCCCACTGCAGTGTTGCACTGTCATATCATATGCTTGCAACCCTAGCCTCCACCTCAGCAACTTTGCATTTTGCTGGCTGGCTCGATGTAACCATGTTAGGGGATTGTGATCTGTAACTACAGTGAATTTTCTTCCATACAGATAAGGCTGAAGTTTCTGCAGTGCCCACACTATGGCTACACATTCCTTTTCTACAGCTGCATAGTATTCCTCCATGGGTTGGAGCCTACGACTAAGATAAACCACTGGGTGCTCTTCTCCCTCTGAAGAAATTTCACTAAGTACATCCCCCACCCCATGGTTTGAAGCATCTACCTGCACATCAAATTCTTTGCTGTAATCTGGACTGGCTAACACAGGGGGTCCTCCCAAAGCTCCTTTAAGCTTCTGGAATGCCTGCTCACATGCTGGGGTCCACACTACTTTATCTGGTCTGTTTTTCCTTGTCAGGTCTGTGAGGGGAGTAGCTATGGTACTATAACTTTTTGTAGTACCCTGCTGTCCCTAAAATGCCCTCACCTGCTATTTGGTAACAGGTACAGGCTATGCCTGAATGGCTTCCACTTTGGCAGGTTGTGGCCTGATCTTACCACTCCCTACTCTATGTCTCATATAGGAGACCTCTGCCATACTCACCTGACATTTGCTGGGTTTGATGGTCAATCCTGCCCTCTGTAGTCTGCCCAGCACCTCCCTGACATGCTGAAGTTGTTCTTGAAAGGAATGGCTGTAGATGCCAATATCATCTAGGTAAACAAGGACAAAATCTCCTGCTCCTGCCAGGATATGATCTACCAGCCTCTGGAAAGTAAATGCGGCATTTTTCCATCCCAAAGGGCATCTTTATGAACTCATACAAGCCAAAAGGAGTCACAAAGGCTGACCTCTCTCTAGCAATGGGAGTCAAGGGCACCTGTCAGTAACCCTTGGTAAGATCAGTGGTGGTAAGATACTTAGCCCCACCCAGCTGCTCTTGGGCTTCATCTGTCCTAGGCATGGGGTAAGCATCAGACTCTGCGTGACTATTTAATTTCCTGTAGTGCACACAGAACCTGGTGCTGCCATCCTTCTTTGGTACCAGCACCACTGCTGGACTCATGAATTACCCCTAGTCCAAACATTTCTAGTATCTTCTCCCTCAGAGTCTGTTTGATTCTCTCAGGCACCCTATAAGGGGCCTGCCTAATAGGCCTTTGGGGTCCTGTATCCACATGGTGTTGCACCAGGTGGGTGCACCCTTGTTTCCCAGTGAACATGTCCCCAAACTCCTGTAACACTTCTCGGACTTCTCGAACCTGGGTAGGAGATAGCTGCTGGGATATTGCTGCCCCTTCCACTGAGGTGTCAGTCCAAGCTTCACTGAGGAGATCAATCAACAGATGCCCCTCAGGCTCTTACTGCAATCCACTGCAAATACTCAGTACAAGGGCCTCCTTATCATGGTAAGGTTTCATCATGTTAACATGGTACAATTTGTACCCCTGCCTCCTGCCTAGCAGTTCCACCATGTAGTTAACATCACTGACCTACCTTACCACCTTGTAGGGTCCCTCCCAAGCAGCCTGAAGCTTGTTGTGTCTGACAGGAATGAGAACCATTACCTGCTGCCCTACAACATACTCTCTAGCTCGAACATTCCTGTCATACCAGACCTTTTTCTGCTGTTAGGCTTCTACCAGGTTCTCCTGGGCCAAGCCCAGGAGTTCCCTGGGCCTTGTCCTGAGGTTTAGGACATATTCCCCAACAGACTCCTTCTGGGATTTAGACTCACCCTCCCATTCATCTCAAATTAAACTCCCCTCACCCTATGCCCATACAACAATTCAAAGGGTGAAAAACCTGTAGATTGCTAGGGCACCTCTCTGTAAGCAAACAACAGATGGGGCAGATATTTGTCCCAGTCCCTCTTAAACTGGTCTGCAAATGCCAGTAGCATGGTCATGAGTGTAGAGTTTAACTTCTCAAGAAGACCATTAGTCTGGGGATTGTAGGGTTGGTCTTTAGTTGCATCACCCCACAGTACTTCCACAGACAAGTCAGCAGGTCTGACATGAAAGTGGCACCTCTGTCAGTTATTATTTATTTTGGGAAACCTACCCTGCTGAAAATCTCTAACAAAGCATTTGCCACCTTTTCTGCCTCAATGGAGGACAGAGCCACTGCCTCAGGGTATCTAGTAGCATAATCTACTACCACTAGGATATACTTTTTCCCTGTGGAACATGGGGCACTCAGAGGCCCCAGAATATCTATAACTAGCTGATGAAATGGCTCCTCAATCACAGGAAAAGGCATCAAAGGAGCTTTCACCTTGTTTCTGGCCTTGCCTACTTTTGGCACTGCTCACAGGTCCTGCAGTACCCTGTTACATCTCTGGAAATCCCAGGCCAATAGAAGTTTTGCGTAATACATCTGTTTGTACATTTTATGTCCATATGACCTACAAAGGGGATATCATGGGCTATGGCTAGAAGTGGCAGACAGTAGGCTCTGGGCACTACCAACTGCTGTATTCTCTCACCCTCTAGCCCTCCCTCAGGGGTCCACTATCTATACAGTAATCCTCTGTTCCAGTATACAGATTCCCCATTCCCGTGAGAATCAGGTGCCTCATTAGCTACCTTTCTCAGGCCTTGTAATGCAGGGTCTGAGAGCTGAGCCTGTCTCAACTGTCTCTTTGTAATCCTTCCCAGCTCCCCTTCCACAGGAAGTCTGATATCCTATGACAGCGGTGCCTCACTGTCAGTCTGTGTACTACTATCACTTGCAGTCACTCTGTCCAAGTGAACATCAGTACCAACAAGCAGCTGTGGCTCACCTTCAGTCTCACTGCTACAGGGTAGCTCCCTCCCTGAAGTAACCACCTCACCTGTCCTGGCTGCAAGTGAGCATTCTGTCTGGGTCTTCCCCAGGCTACAAGACCCACATGCTTGTCTCCAAGCCTAATTGCGTGTGACTGCATGAACACATGGTACTGCATTATCAAAATCATTCCCTATCAGGACATCTGCAAGGATATCCTCAGACACACCTACTTGCTGGCTTACTTTTCCACCCACCAAGTCAAGGTGAACTCTAGCCAAAGGTATTTGGAATAGGGTCACTCCAAAGCTCTGACTGGAGTAAACTGTCCAGGCACGTTGTGCTCTTCTGTAACCATTGCAGGCTTCACAATGGTTATGTCAGAGGCTGTGTCTCTCTTAGCAATGGTATCTTTGCCATTCACTAAGATAGGCCATAACCTCTTGTGGTAGTTTGGTACCCTTGTTGTCTCAAAACAACCTATTGTTGGCATTTTGTCACTCCCACTTACTGACTTTCCCACCTTTTGTTCCCCATCTTGCCTCTGTGGACATCTATATGCTACATGGCCCCACTGGTTGCATTTAAAACATTTAACCCTATGTCCTGGACATGTACCTGGACTAGTGGCTTCCCCTGCTGCTGGCAGAATCTACTGGGTCAGTCTGGGCTGCCCACCATGGGTTCCCTTAGACCCATGAGCAGCACTGGGTGTCCTTTCCTGTGTGGGGATGCCCTGCTTGCTAGGTATCGGTCTTCCTCCTTCTTCCCCAACTCATCTACAGTAAGGCATTGTCTATCAGCTAAACAGATTTTCATGTCTTCAGACAAAATGCTAAGGGCTTGTTCCCTCACCAAAAGTCTGCCAGCCCTTCAAAAGTGGTGACCTGACATCCACTCACCCACCTATGAAAATAAGTGCTTAGGTCAGCAACATATTCACACACAGTTTCATCTACCTTGCATCCATGCTCACAAAACTTTTTTCTATACGTTTTAGGTGTTAACTTAAAACATTCTAGCAAACTGTTTTTTACAACATTATAATTTAAGCAGTCATTATCAGACAGTTTTGACAGATCAGTTACAGCTTTACCATGGAGTAAGGGGGTCAGGAACCGTACCCAGAGCCCTTGGTCAATATCATACTGTTTACATACCCTCTTAAACATATGAATGAAACTATCAAAATTATCCCCCTCTGTGAATTGTGGAAGAACTTTATTGACATTTGTTGCTTCTGGGGTTCAGTTACTCCCTTCCCCATTACCTCCATGACTCTGGCGAAGAGTCAGCGTCTTCTTTTCATGTTGCCCCTGCCTCTCCTTCTCCTCAGTGTCCAGGCATAGCAGTTTCTCATTCTCCATAGCCTGCAGACGTCTCAGTCTCTATGCTGCTTATATGTCCAAATGCTTGGCCTCCAACTCAAGTCTCTTTAACTCCAGATGGATTTTAAGTCCTCTGTGGAAAGGTTGAGCTGTCCATTCTCTGAGAGTTATACATCCCCACAACCAGTCTGATTGTCCTCCTGGTTGCTATTCTCTGATGTGGCTGTGACTAAAACTGCAATCATGTCTGCCTTAGGTTGGCATGCACCAGTCCTTTAGCCTGGCACATCTCGGCCAACTGGCTGCTTGTCAGCTTGCCGTACTCCTCTGCTGACATGCTTCCCTGCTCTCCCTGACTAACTAAGCTAACAAAAAAAAAAATAAAATAATTGTGATATGAACTCTGAATGTTCACTGCATGGCTGAATTAGAGTACAAAAACACCTTTAATGACCACTGTACACAAGCTACAGGAATTCAATATCCACACCACTACAAGTCAATTAATATGTGATGTGGCTATCCCACCTCTACCAAACAATTAATGTGTGACACCCCTGCACTGGCCCAGTAATCAAGAAGCCTCAATCCTCACCACTAACACCAGTGAAGGACATGCACATTGGGAGGATGATAATTACACACACAGTGAAGTACAATTTCCCTTAAGAGCACACAGAGATCACAGTCAGTCTGGGGCTGGCATCTCCCTCTCTCTCCAGATCCCCAATAAGACTCCCCATTGGCACATCTATATGGTCAAGATCTCAGCTGAGTGATCAAGCCAAAACCTCCATCACCCTCCCTGTCCAACCAGTGCCTCGTGTTCCTGCCCAAGTAGATGACACAAACATACACACTTTGAGATTTGATTTATATACAAACACACAGACACTCCTAGGGAAGGCTGGCACAGGTTCACTAGCTATGCCTCCTTCTGCCCAGACTATATAGTAGTACCACCTGCCACCAGCCACCCTTATCAGCTACTAATGGCCCTTACAAAGAGTGACCAATTCCACTGTGTAATTTTACTATTATCCAAATGGTAAGTGTGTCCAAGACTTTAAGGCTATTTTAGAGTGGCTTGTACAGTGTTACCAAATACATGCAAGTACGCTAAGAGCGTAAATATCTCTAAACAAAACCAGCCACATTTAAAAGGTTTAAATATATTTAATAATAAATAATAACAGAACAAGGCAATACTCAATAACCCAATACAGTGACAGCAGAGTTCAGAATCACAGGAAATACTTTAAAACAACACTGCAGGACAGTCTCACATAAATACAGAAAGCATCTAGACTGATCTTACTATTTTTCTATCTACCTCTAAGAGAAAACACTGTAATCTAAGTCTTACTTACTGAGCAAGCAAATAAAGATGAGAAGTGCTGAAGATGGATGTGTTCAGATCCAGAGACAAATACAAAATGCCCAGACTTTCTCTCTGAGATAGTTCTTAAATTAGTAATACACATTACTGCTGGGTTAGCTAGATGACATCACTATTTGATACCTCTGCCTTAGTTTCCAGGCTAAAAGGAACTTAAAAATGTAACGTGTCTGTGAAAAATACTTATCTCTCAGATGTACAGCTGCTAGAAAGCCACAGAGCAATACAAAAACACTTTACATGAGAAACCTAGTAATTCTCTCTGTCTCAAGACAATAGAAAGAAACTCTAACTGTAGATATTCTGTCTCTTAGCTGAGATAAACTAACTTTATGCACATCATAAAACTCTTTACTTTTTTTCTTAAGAGTTTGCAAGTTAACTCTGTATATTTTAGCCTTTACCATCAACACATATGTTTGCATAGGCATGTAGTTTATACACATTTCTGCTCTTTTCCAGCAGGGTGCACTGGGGTTACCTTCTTGAAGCTCAGTAAAGAACATATAGTTTACCTAGATTTGTAGACAAGCCTGTGGATCATATTAATATTTACAATGACATAGAATTATTTACAACATTCTAGCTAGCTTGGCTGGCAGCCTTCACACTCGTGAATACCAGTGCATGCCAAAAAAGTTATACTAGGGATGCCTCCCTTTGTCTCTGAGGATAGATTTCTTTTCTTATTTAGAAGTCTGCACAAAATTTATCTGAAAACACATTCATTATGTCCTGTGGCAGAGTGATCTCTACATTGTTTATTGATAATGTTACAGCCAACATTTTCATAATTAATCCCTTTCAATTTTCCAACATGACAAGAGATCACAATATCACTGATTTCAGCATTTGAGGACAGGTTGAACTCTTAGTTAAATCTGTAAGAATCCATTAGTAGTTTCTGTACTTCAATCTAGACTTGTTTTTGCAATTACTATTCTTTTTGAAATCGAAATGCTATTACTTTATTTCTTCTGCTTCATTGTCATATTAATTTGTTAGGCAAAAGAATGTAGTTCTGAAACAGGACAGACAGTACTGCTGAAATATGCTAGTCAAGGGAAACTACTATTTCCTAGAACCTACGGAACTTAACAGATATAAAAGATCCCACAGTTACCCTCCGAAATAGCAGACACTACACATTTTGGTAAAGACCATCAAAATACAAAACATATCATACATGACTAGGTACCTAAGACAAACATTAAACTCAATGTATAGATTTATAATTTTAAACCTGTGGTCAGATGTCTAAAATAATTAGAAAATGTACATATTTAAACATCTACATATGGCATGTTGCAAATGCCTCATCAAAATGTTTTTTTTTTCTTTACAGCGTAAATATAAATTTTACATGTTGCAGTTCCTGGTTTATCTGGTTTATGTAAATGTTTTTCAACATCAAAAGGTACAACAGTAGCAAAAAATGATTCCCACAGAAAATATCGATGCTTTAATATGATCAATGCTAGAAACATTTAATGCAGCGAAGCTTTTGATTTGATTTTTCAGGTAGAGTTGATTGACTCTAGAGATGCTAATTGGAAATGTGAGTGTTTCACCTAGGCAGAGATCAGGCTGATACGTACTGAATGTTGATCCACCTTGCACTGAGCCAAATACTTACACTGATTGGTTGAAATTCATGCTGACTCTTTGCACAGGTGTGCACAGCATACACAAATATGCTGTGCAGTCTTATAAGAGTGATAATACATCCAATGATGAGTTGGAGTGTGTAGCCAAGCAACTGAAACTGCTCAGTTGTAATATATCCTGCAGTGCAGTGTCCTTCCTGCAATGTCCCACCAAGAAGCAAAAATTCAAATTTCTCAGGAGAGAAGAGCAATGTGAACTTTTTTTACATAGCAGTTGTATGGTGGTACACCTGAGTTAGTATGTTGTAACATACCAGACCTAGCTCAGCTTGCTTAGTATAACTATGTGCTTATGTGAAACAGGCGCATTCACTCTGTACGCAAAATAATTCATAAACACAATAAGTATGTATTACTATATAACCTAAGTCTATATAGCATTCAAAATGCCCAGAGGGCATCCAGGTCAACAGAAGCTGGAAAATTTCAGAACTGCAGGGAATATGATTCTACTGCTAGCCCTCTGGCAGCATGCACTATATCTGTTGGGTAGAGAGGGGAAAGACCAGCAGTTAACAAACCAGGTGTGGCAGTGATTGTAGGACATCAATACCATTGGAGGTAGAAAATGACAATAGGTCAGTGTCACTGACATCTCACAGATATCACTGGTTGAGCCAAGTGAAAAGCATCATAAATTACAGAACAGCAATCTACCACAATAAGTAGCTCTCCAGGGCCCAAGTAACTCACAGAGATGGAAGAATTGCCAGTGTTCCTGACAATGATGCACCTTATATCACCCCAGAGGTAATCTGGATGTTGGTGCTGAAATGTTCTACTACTTCTAGGATTGCCACTTTTTCAGATGCCCACAGTGGGATTTTTTTACGGAAGTTAAGATTTTGTAGGCAATTAGTGCAAATAATTCAGCTTCACTTTTTATTAAAATAAATCCATTGTTGTGGAATTTGAATTGTTTTTGTTGCTTCATATAATATAAAGAGATTCAGATAAAAAATAAGCCTTACCTGTAACCACTGGAGGAAACACAGCAAATATTTTTTTGTGGAAAATCTTGGGGCATTTGTCAATTTTCATCTTTTTTCACAGGATGCAACTGACAAATATACGGACTGTTGTGTGTAAATAAAGACATGTGATAGCCAGAAGCCCCTTCTATGTTTCCAGAAGTGATATAGTAGATTAGTAATATGTGGCAGATACTGTTTTTAAACATAATATGTGAGTAAGGTAATCCAGTTTGCACAAAGCATAGTTGTGTTTATCGGCAGCTCGGAGCTGCACCAATATCCTCCAGCATTAAAGGTAATGGTCAGGTACAATGTTATTTGCTTCTTGAACACTCTTACCCTTCATGCCACATAAGCACTTTGGAAAATAGGCCATTGAGTTCACTATCGTGTTCTGTGTGATCTGCTTTTTCAGACATCTGTACTGATTGGCATATTAAAGAAAGCAGAATGAAAGCTAGGTTATCTGCACGCTACACAGACTGGTGCCTCCCTCAACTCAAACTTGAGGAAGGTCTTCTCTGTCAAAGACCAAAAAAACACAAAATAAATATTATGTGCTGAAACTAAGCTGTAGTAAATTGTTTACTACAAATGTAATGAGCGGCTCCCTGCACTTAAAGTACTACATACCAAGCACTTCAGAGTTTCAGTCATGATGGCAACTGCATTAATAGCATTCATTTCTGAATGCTAGTGATACACTCCCACACAACTGGCATAGAGAAACTGAACCCCCCCCCAAATAACTTGTGCACATGGCAGTCACTCCTTCACCTTGCCTTAATGAAACCTTCAATAGAAAAGTCTAAAGCAGGACAGATGTCTGATATTGGTGCCAGAAGTGCATTTGGCAAAGAAGCCAGGAGACATGACCATAACTCACAATCCAGGAACACTAAGACACTATTTCTGTCACTCCAGGATGGTGAACCCCCCCAACAAACTTGAGATATAGACAAACATATTGAGGATACTGTTGCTCTAGAAGGTAAATACTCACAATCCCCAGAGGGTGAGAGAGCTCCTGTGAAGTATACCCTCATGCATGCTTTCACTATGCTAGGACAGGTAGGTCCACATGTTTGCACTATTTCTTATGTAGACATAAATTCTAGAGGCCAGCAACACAGGGAACAATTGTAGCATCACAGCTCCTATTTGGCCTAGGAGATGCAAACAGCACTAGGGATAAATCAACAAGTACACAAATGTCCTCACTGGTTTTGGCAAATATGTTACCTGGCCTTTGTGAGGATGATACCTTTCATTAAAATGGACGTCATTTAAAAACTGGAGTACAGACTCTGGTGTATGCTACACGTAGTTAGAGTTCTGGTGACACACACCACTACAGGAAGCACTAGCATATCTAGGATTTCTAGTGTCATAATAGTTACCAACATGTCCTTGGCTGAGTTAGGATATATATACCAGTGGTGGACATGTACTAGAGCCATTGTAGGTGATACACAAACAACAGTGCCATTATAGACAGCAGCATATCAATGGCTGAGGTAGGATATGTATACCAGCAGTGGATATCAGTCCGTGGCTGAGGTAGGATATATGTACTAGTGGTGGACATGTACTAGAGCCTTTGCAGGAAACACACAAACACTAGTGCCATCTTAGATATCAGCATGTCCATGACTTGAGGTAGAATATATATGTATATATATATATATATATATATATATATATACACACACACACACACACACACACACACACACACACACACACACACACACACACACAAACATACAAATACAGTGGACAGGTACTATATAGCCTTTGCAGAGTTGCAGGGTACACACAAACCCCAGTGCCATCATCATGGATATTAGCATGCCTATGGCTGAAGGAGGATATATATATATATATATATATATATATATGTATATAGATATATATATATATATATTTACACACATATATATATACATATATATATATATATATATATATATATATATATACACACACACACACACACACACATACATATACATATATATATATATATATATATATATATATATATATATATATATATATATACCAGAAGTGGCAATGTACTATATAGACTTTGTAGGGTATGTACAAACACCACTGCCATCATGAATAAGCATACTAATCCATGACACACTTTATCACCCTATCCCTGTTTCAAGAGGTCACAAGCCCTGATGACCCTAGTAAGCAAACTGCATTCAGGCCCAGGTCACAGAGTGGCATCTATTTCACATCAAAGGGTATCACAAACTCTGGCACACCTTGCAAGCAAATTGTACCCAAGTCCAGGTCAAGCAGTGTTGCCCATCCCTTTCACAGGAGGTTGCAATCCCTGGCACCTTTCACCAGCAAACTGCATAACTGGATAACTGCATCCATGTCCAGTTCCTGGTCACAAGTGCACATCATTCTGTTCACAGGAAGACATGAGTTCTGGTGGTGCCGGTACTCCTCACATGTAGTTTTTTGTTTGTTTATTTATTTATTGATTAATTGCATTTTGTTAACCCAGTAGGTGGACCATTCAGCATACTCTTTACAGCCATGACACTTAGGCCATTATAGCTGCTGCCTTCACCCCCTAAGACAGTTCCCTTTACCACTGCATGTCAGTGACCTGTGTCTAACCCACTTTCTGGTTGCAGCCATTTATTACTTTGTCCCATGTCACCTGTACAAATAATGATTGTGACCCGACCCACAATACCATCCCTCTGTGTTGCCCTGAGGTGACATTTGATGTAATGTGACCAGACTAAGCACTCAGTTGGCAACAGTTTGCTATCCATCCATCCATCTACCCACAACCTTTTTTTCCCATTTTTTTGTACATGGAGTAAGGGTGTCACTTCACCAGTAACAATCATCTAGAGCCAGGGTTGACACTAGTGGGCACGGTTATAAACAGCCCCTGTCACTGCCTAGTGGAGTTCTTGCTACATGTAGGTCATCTTGTTCCACCTCATTGACTTTTCTTGATCATGCATCTGATGATGCTGTGATGTAGGAATCAGAACTTCACAAGAACATGTCATTGGGCTGACCAGCTTGTTTCTGCATAATCATGCAGTGCAGCATGGGCAGACAAGAGTCAGCTCGCTGGATGTGTCAAGCCAATGGAAGCATGCCTTCATTACACTAGACACATATGATGACATTTTGGAAATGGAGTCATAAGCCAGGGTTCTGATGGGTACCTTGCATCACCTGCAATACAGAACAAGTAAAAAAATGGGAGAGTATGAGTGGCTACATATACAGTTTCTGTGGGATTGCACTTGCCATCCAGATTGCACTGGGGAAGTCACTTTCTAGAAGTAACATTACAGATCACACATATGTTAAATATGGGAATCATAAAAATATCCCCAGCATTATACAGTCCTAGTCATTCAGAGACTGATAATCACATGCATGGTTGTATCTGCATATGTAATTGTGGGCCAGGTGGGGTCATTGTTTCCAATGTAACTGCCACAGATAAAATACCATGATGCAAAAGATAATGAGCCACAGATCATTGTTTCCACATGTGGGTAATTTGTGGCATCCAGGATCTCAGGGAGGTGAGTGATGTTACAAACGTCATGCAAAGTAATGATTTTCTTTTCTGTTATTGGGAATCAGATATGCTTGTCCTCATGCAAAAGCATAACTTCTGAAACTGAAATGGAAGGCTAAAATGTACCCAGTGTGTCTCCATTTGGTCTCTGAAAGGTCTCAGTATCTAAAGCAGCAGGTGTTACAAATATCTTGACTCTTTAGGAGTAGAAATACCTCACATTCTCTAAAATTCAACATGTGGGCCTATATTATGTCCTGATTTACATGCAAGTGGACCTTAACTGCCAATCAGTCATGTTTTCATTTATTAGAAAATGGGCAAACTGTACATCAGCATCCTGACTGGAGAACAAACATTCTCCAACAGGGTATTAATGTACAAGCAATACCCACTGAAAAATGAGTCTCCTGCTTCACAGCAGCATATCAAGCTGCCATGGAGCTTGGACTAAAAAAACTGTCGCCATTATTTTACGCTAATTAAGCAGCACTTCTTGTGTTAAGCAAGTGTAAAATACATTATAAAAAAGAAATCTGAAAAAGAAAAGTGTGTGTTTATGTGTGTGTGTGTGTGTGAGTGTATGTTTGCATGTGAGTGAAAGCGAGAATGACTGAGCCGTTATTATATGCTCGCTAAGCAGTGCTTTTGCTGTACAATCTAAATATAACAGAAAAAGTGTGTGTGTGTGTGTGTGTGTGTGTGTGTGTGTGTGTGTGTGTGTGTGTGTGTGTGTGTGTGTGTGTGTGTGTGTGTGTGTGTGTGTGTGTGTGAATGTGTGCATGAAAGCAAAGTGTGTGTGAGTGAGAGTGTGAAGAGTGAGAGTGAGCCAACACTGGCAGCAGCAGCACTCAAGATTTTTACATACCTCTCACCTCTTAGATAAGTTAACTGAATAGAACGTAAAATAAAGGGGGAACAAAGGTTCAAAACAGGAACATATTCCTGTCTAAAAACTCACAACGCTGCTGTAATAATAAGACCTGTGTTAGTATGCATTTTCTGAAGTACAGGTGTGTGTGTGTGTGTGTGTGTGTGTGTGTGTGTGTGTGTGTGTGTGTGTGTGTGTGTGTGTGTGTGTGTGTGAGGTGGGGGCGGTGTCCATGTGACAGAGGGAGGGACAGTGAGATCGATGGAACACTGGCAGCAGCAGATAAGAGGTTTGCATACCTCTCAAACTTTTAGCTCATGAAATGTGGATAAAGCCTGAAATAAAGGGGGAACAAAGATTTTAAATATTATACTTAAAAAATTTAAAAGTACTTTAAATAATAGGATCTGTATTAACATGCATTTTCTGAAGGAAATAAAAGTCTGAAAGTCAAATGTATGTTATTATTTAGTGACTTCAATACCTAATGACTGTCAAGAAACCGTTCTAGCAGTAAGAGACTAAAAATAAAGCAAATATCTAGATATTTTTAAAAAGGATACATTTTGGATGTAAAATGTTTCCTATAACACCATTTACATATGCTACAGCACCTTTGAAATATTATATGGAGGAACTAGTTTACATCCAAAATATATAAAAAAATAATATAGTAATAAAAAATATAAATAAGTAAGTAAAACACAACAATTTTACAGAGAGTTCATTCTCTAAGTGCAATCATCACCACACTCCTTCACTCCTAATCGTCAACAGAATAAGCCCCCTTGTTTAGTTAGTCAAATTAGTCCTAGAGCAAAAGCTAATCCAACTTGCCCACTCCCCATCTAATACTTATGGTTTAACCTATTACAATGGACAGCCAGTTTCTCAACATTTCACCAGCTAGCCTGTTAACTTGGGCATCCTAAATGAAACCCAGCACTAAGACCTATCGTAGTGGGCAATGGATGGTCTTCAGAACCTATAGCTATATGGATAGAGAAACAGTTAAAACCAGCACTGTGTAAAGCTCCTTCTGTATTGATGGAAAAGCACAATTTTTTTGTTCTTTAAGTGAATATATGAGAGGAACACTGACTGGTGAAGGTTTTCTTTTTGTAACCTTGGATGTCAGCAGTCTGTTTACCGTCATTCCTAATTCACATGGAATTTAAGCTGTCAAAGAGTTGTGGAATGAATATTAGATATATGATGGTTTCACCATTCATAGAATTTGTTGCTTACTGCAATTGGTGTTGGAGAACAATATCTTTATGTTTCAAGATCAGGTTTACTGGCAGCGCTGGGGTGTTACCATGGGCACACCCTCCGCTAATTCTTATGCTAATATTGTTCTTGCCCTGTGGGAGTAGCAGTTCATTTTTACATCTGGCAATTCATGGAGAGAAAAGATTTTATTTTATCACAGATTTGTAGATGATGCTTTCCTTCTTTTGAAGGGGGATGCAATTGAGCTGCAAAAGTTCATAGCTTATTTGGAACCAACAACCTTTTTACATTTTACAACACATTATTCTGATAAAGGAATTTAATTTTTGGATATTATGTTTTTTTATGGATGAGTTTGGCAAGGTGTCAACTACTATATATAGGAAAGAATGTTGGAAGAATACTTTACTTAGTTTTGACAGTATGCACTCAAGACATGTCTTCCCTAACATTGTAAAAGGGCAAGCGTTAAGGATTTCAAGATTAACTACACATGATGGAAGCCTTATCTCTGAAATAGTATCATTAATAGATAATTTTCAGCAATGTGGCTGTAACAAGCAATTAGTGAGTGACATTGTGACACATGTGAAAAAGCTTAGAGGAACAAAGGGTGAACCATGGTTCAATAAAGCAGTGAATCAAGGAACATCGAGTAAGAACAAAGGTGAGCAAACAGATTCAAGGATTAGAGTATCACTGAAATTTAGTAGTGATATAAAGGGAATTTGCACCATCATCAAGAACAATTGGAAGATTTTATCCATTAATGAAGTGTTTGGACCCATTGTTGGTGACTCTCCGAAATTCTCTTACAAGAGGAATAAAAATTTGAAACAGCTTTTACACAGAAATATTATGAATGCTGCTAGCACCTTAATTTCAAGTAACATGAAAGGGACTTATTGCTGCTGTCATGGCAAGGCATGTAAGCAGATATCTAGGAGTAACATTTTTGTGCACCCAGTAACAGGGAGAGAATATCAACCAAAATTATATGCCGATTGCTTTACACAAAATGTTATCTACCTTGCTAAATGCAAAGCATGTACTTCGTTTTATGTAGGAAAAACTACTAGGAGATTAAAGGATCAGATTCTACAACATCTTAGTGATATTAGATTGGAGAAGAAAACTAATGCTTTGTTTCAGCATAAGTTGATCCAGCCAGAGCACCATTTTACTTTTATGGTGCTTGAGATTTGTAGAATTAATGGAAGGGGTGGTGATTTAAGGACTAACACTGAAGCTGTAGAAACTCGATGGATTGCATCTCTGCAAGTAGATAAACAACCAGGCCTTAATGCATACCTCCCTCTGAAACCCATTCTAAAAAAAACAAAGGCTTAAACATTGAATTTGATTGATTAGCCTGCTATATGGGTGTTGACTTGTAGAACCAATGAGAAGGATAATTTAGGAGGTGTTATTTGAACATACACTTTGGACTGGCTAGAGTCCTATATAAAGAGATTATTCATGCTATGTTCTTTGATCTGACAAAGGAACTTTCCAAAAGTGTTTATCTTTTAATTATTTTATTAAATACATGGTTTTAACTGTCCGAGTCATAGTGGGTTTCTTGGATACTTTATTTACAATTGATTATTTGAATCACCATGGATTCTTGTCCTTCGTTAGCTAGATTTTTGTTTTATAAAGATTGAAACAATACTAATTTCATGAACTTTAATCTTACTTTGACTTAGGAATGGGGTCCATTCCCATCATGGTATTAGAAACCCCAAAGACTTGGAGAAATTAAAGAAAAAAAACTGGGGATTAACCAATATGTCACTAGATAGGTACCAATCTGGCTCACCGACAGAATGCATACTGTTAAAGTTGGAGATTCCACCTCCAACAGTAGAACACTTATTAGGGATCTGTGGTGGGCCCTCTACTATTTCAAATCTACTTTTCAGATGTCCAGGTAAAAATAGATGGTTTGTGGCTTACCAAGTTCACAGATGACTGCAAACTGGGTGCAATTATTGAGTCCCCCAATGATGTTAACATATTACAATGGGGCTAATGGAGACTAATGATTGGTGCCAGAGTCACTGTCTAAAACTAAATGCAAAAAAGTGCATCAATATCCTCTTTGGCAAAGAAGTGACCCCTGCAAATTACATTATAGATAGGAACCACTTAAGCTCAAATACAGTGGCGAGAGACTTGGGAACACAAGTTGACAGGATACAAACAAAAAGCCTTCATAGTATTGTGGGAGACTAAAAAAGGTAAAAACTGCTTCTCTCCAACAACAAAATGGTTTCTCCAAATGCTTCCTCAATAAATAGAATGGCCAGACGCATCAGAAAGCAGTCACAAATGAGACTAAAAAGTATGGCACTTAACTTCAGTTTATTAAAAAACAATAAAATAGCATAAAAGACTGGTTCATGACTTTCATCCCTAGTGAATTAACGGGACTTATTCAGAACCAGGGATTTAACAATAAACAAGATTTAAATAGGCAAAAGAATCCATCATGTGGCCATTGAGACCACCAATAAAATACAATCCATTTAAATACATGATTAAGAACATCTGCTTAACCTGTAACAAGGACCAGATACATAGTACAACTAATTAAAATTAATGATATGCAATACAAATGAAAAACAATTACAATAAAACAAAATAAAAATGTAATAAAATAATGTAATATAATGAACACTAGCAGTATGAACTTAAGCTTCAAATAACTTAACTTAAGGGCAGGAGTAATAGAAATAAATTCATTGATCCCCAAATGAACAGATGCATTTAATTTAATTTAATTTGCCAGAACAACTCTCTCTGTTCTAAAAGTAGTTCCCAGGGACCCTCCACATTTATTTCTTGGAACAATTTCTAAGATGCTAAACTGAAATTTTAAAAGCCTATGCAAGAAATAGAGTGCTTATAAAGAGAACTGGCTTTATTTTGTCTCACCAAATCATAATTGTGCTTGTAAATTATGTTCTTTAGCTGTCTGTCTGTTTTCCCAACACAGGTTGACAGCAATTTAAACTTTGATCACCATGTCTCCACAGTGGTAAGGAAAGCCTTCTATGTTGCAAAGCTCATAAACAAGGACATCACATCCAAGACTAAGGATGTTATAACTCCTCTGTAGTTGACCCTCATCAGACCACTAATAGAGTAAGACCCTCATCAGACCATTAACAGAGCACAATGCTCCATTTTCCATGTACCTCACCAGACACCTGCAACAACTGGAGAGACCACAGAGGTTCCTGACCAAGAAAATGTATGACCTCCAAAACATTACCTACATGGAAAGCCTAAAGGCCCTGTCTCTGTACTCTGTATCTGTCAGGCTGCTGAGAGGTGACCTGTGCCTGGCCTACAGAGTGATCTCTGCCCTGCCCTAATGGAAATGCTGCATGTCTGCAAATAAAAAGGGACAACAGTCAGTCGCTCCAAGGATCTCATCCTAGCCTGTGACATAAACAGAACACATTGGAGAGACAGATATGTCTCCCAGAAATTTATGGTCCTCTGGAATAAACTCCCAGTTCATGTGACATAGATCTCCTCAATGACCCTATTTAAGTGCAACCTTGGCAATTGGATGGGAGACCATGAATTCACCCTGGGGGTGGCATCTATGTCCCTAATGGACAGGGGCAGTTGGTGCTAATCACTAATTCACATTGCTAACAATGACCATCTAACCATGGTCAGCTAGGGAACAAGGGTATTATATGGCTAGGCTTGTTGAGGCCCTAGAGCCATTAGCCTAGTAACCTCCTATAAACCTAAAAAGGCTTGTTGTTTATGACAATGGGTCAGATTCAATAACACCTACATTTAGTGTGCACGATCTGTATTCAAGAACATCACTACCACATTTTTGTGCTTTCTACTCACCCAGAAAGATTATACTAAGCGTGCATGTAGTCTGCACTTTGTGCTAACCTTTATGAGTCCCCCTTAGCATTTAATGCTGCAAGAAAATCAGTAGGATAATTAAAATTAGGAGGAAGAAGGTGTGAGTTATGTCTGTGTTGTCTGTTCACTCAGAACAGCGTATACTTAGTGTAGGTGTTAATGAAACCCAGAGAATGTGTATTTCAGTTTTTTGAAAAATTACCACTTTACTGATAGCATCAACATTTTTGGCTTGGTATTCACGTACTACACTGATTTAAGAAATATTTGAACAAAGCAATGCTGTTTTTAAAGCTGTCTTTGAATAAATAAATGAGTGTTTTTTAGACATTCTGTTGGAGATAAATTTAGAAAATAAAATGTTTATACATAATTTAGAAAGAACATAGCAATCAGTGCCAGCTTGGGTTTCCAGAGTGGTCATCCGCTAAAAGGTTACACAGTAAACCGATAAATGGCTAAACTGAATATACTATGGAGTAGCGGTAAAGTACTTATAGAAGAGGCAATTAGCCTTGCATCTCATTTTTTTTATCTGAGTTTTTTTGCCCCTGCATTTGAGATTCATCAAATCTTAGCTTACAGGACATGAGCCCATTCATTCTCTAGTGGTGGGCATCTGCCAGAACCACTAGGGTAACAACCATCAGGGAACATCATTCAGGCAGACAGAAAGGTGCCCTTACCAATATCCTAGTTATGAGGATGTTCTTACTTATTACTGTAACAGGATGGTAGGAACTGCAACTTGCATCATTGGGAGGGGGGGGGTGTCACAATGTCTTTTCCTTATACAAGTGCATGCTCCCATACTCCTTGGAGTGTTTCTTGAAGCCTAAGGAGAAGAAAGCGAGAACTATAACCCCTACAGTCCCATAATGCTAATGAGGTAGTGAAAAAAGAATATTTGGAATGGCTTCAAATACACATTAAGCAGGCAAGGGATCAAAGTCATCTTGGCTAAAGACTGGCAAATCTTTGTTGACAACCCAGAAGTCAAAAAGGTGTAGAAGAAAAGCTTATTTTCATTAACAGAGGAAGTAACATATTTTTTGAGCAAAACAATAAAAAGTCTATGCAATGACCATGGTCATTCTCATTGTATTTTTACTGCTCCCTCAGCACAAACACAGACAGGGGTATGTATGCTGCTGGGTGTACAGAATGTTAAGATTTTATACAGGTGAAACAAACAGGAAACTAAGCACACACATTAATGAACATAATTGTAGTATTAGAAAGAAAAAATACAATTAATGCCTTGTGTAGACATTCACAGACTTGTGTTCATTTAATAGATTTATTTTTTTATTGTACTAAATTACAAATATACTGCTATTAAGTTCAATTAAATGACACAGACACCCAGAATGAAATGGTCATGTAACGTTTAAGTGTTTCATGAAGCAAATAAGACTGAGACATTAGTCAATAGAAAACCATTTTAGAATATGTATTAGTTATATACTACTTTTTTATCATGGTTATTTTTTATTTACATTTTATTGCTGCATTTGGTTTTAAATTTTGACAGAATAATAATTTCCTTTAATTACCTTATTGAGTCATGTGACTTTTTTAATTCACTGTTAAATGCTATTTATAGAGTAGTTTTGGTATCTGTAACAGTCTGAAATCATCTTTGGACAGAAGTGAAAACTCTTGTATCCTTTTATCATTCAGTGATAATTGCTGTTTTGGATTTTATTGCTTTTAGTTTAATAACATGGATTATGTTCAAGTATTTGATTATTCCTTTTATGTAATTATATGTGTTTTATTTTATTTTTATCTATTAAGTGAACAGAGACTAGGAATCAAACACCAGTAGCTTCACCCCTTATAGTAATGCTTTCTGACTCATACACTAACACATAGCTAAGATTTCCTGGTAGTGTGCCCATCAGAATGTCTGCAGCTCTCAAATTATCCTGCCAACAGAGGCTGCATAAACTAACATAGGCAGATAAAAAACTAACACTATTAAAAGATGGTTGCTAGGTAAATTCAACAAAGTTTTGTGGAGACGTTCGGGTGAGATGTTAGTGTACATATGTGTGTGGAAACGTATGTGAATGTCTGTAGAGTTGAATGAAACTGGATGTGTGTGTGTGTGTGTGTGTGTGTGTGTGTGTGTGTGTGTGTGTGTGTGTGTGCACGTGCATGCCTGTGAGTATGTGTCTGCCTGAGTGGTCACAGTATGGGGGCTAGGAAGGGAATCAAGAGTGTGGATGTGAGGGTGTGAATGTGTGTGTTGGAGCATCCATGTGGGTAAATGGGTGAGCATGTTCATATACCTGATCGAGAGTAGGTGGGTTTGTTTGACGGTGAGTGAATTTGTATGTGTTTGTGCATATGTGTGTGTAGACAGGTGCCTGTGCCAATGCAATTCATGGACTGCCACTGTAATCATTGGTCCATAGCTTGTCTCTGAAACTTATTTTTCCCTGATCATGTAAACTAACCTATCTGCAGTAGGCAAGTTGCATGAGCAGTGGGATTCATTCTGAGTCTCAGGGATAACTTCATATTTTGTATATTTTATAAATATTAAAAAGCAAAGAAGAAGATTTTGAACATAAAAGAGAAAAAAAGAGCTTATGTATAACTACAATAAGCAAAATAAAATATATTAATATAAAAATGCTTTTACTCATTAGTGTGAGGCCTCAGCACAACTGACATCAGTGACTTTTAGACTTAAACATGCTAAACAAAGCCAATAAACAGTCACAAAGTGCATAAAATTAGCCAATAAACATGCATCGAGTTCTAATCAGCCTAATGAATAAAGGCCAAATACAAAAGGGAAATTTATAACAGAAACTAATTTTTTAATAAGAAGGAGGTTCCATTCCATCTTTATTATTGAAGTCAAAAGGCTGCAAAGAATTTAAATTTGGGGTACAGCTTCTTTCTCATGAAGGATTAAGTCCATCCATGTTACTGACTGTAGAGAGTTGTATCAGATTGCATGGCATCCTGGGAACTTTATACCAGCTGAAGTCTCAGCTGGTAACTTTGTAGATAAGGTTTAAATGTTCTGTTTTATCAATGTATGCCAAATTGCAGGGACTCCTAGGGGAATATAGTACTGAAAGCAGTGTCATAACTAAAGTGACCAGTTGTATTAAAGTGGACACAATTAATACTGATAAAATAACGGGCTGTAACAACATACACACGTGCACACACACACACACACACACACACACACACACACACACACACACACACACACACACACACGCACACACATTGCACCTACCACAAGTGCATGTGCCATGAGTTACTATAATGCTCACATTAATGTCTTCTAGAAGACTTTTAAAGAAAGAAAACATTTAAAATAGAAATTATAAATTACTGATACATTTGAAAGCAGGTTTTGGTAATTTTCAACTTCATAAGAAAAATGAAGCCAAAATTAAAGAAGCGTGCAGCAAATAGGGGAAAACTGGAGGTGGAACAATGTTAAATGTTGGGAAGAAATAGTCATATGGAAGCTCACAGAGTAGAAAGATATAAATGAACAGAGAATATATAGAAAACAGTAACAGAACCTAAAATATGTGCCAACCTGTCCTGGGTTTTATCTATCTATGTACATACGGTTACAGTCTGTAAGAGTGCAAGTGAGGAAGAGCGAAACTTCTTACAGAGTACTTTTTCAGTCTGCCCTTAATTGGGATGGAAGGAGGTGCAGTGTGGCTTGACACCCTACAAAAACTACTTTTTTCTTATCCTATCGTTATATATTCACTATAAAAAAAATCTCAGTTTTTCTATTTTGAGTGTTCATTCAATGGTGAGACAATCATATATTTATAGGAGCGTTAAATTCTCATCAACCCTAGTAAATATTGATCCACAAATGATTAACAGCTCATGGCCAACTAAGAAAATCATTGATCCACAAAGAATTGAAAAAAAAATAAAAACAGACTTTTTGCAGGGGAAAGCTGTCTGCAACCCCCAGACCCCTGTTAATTATGTATATGTACAATGTCAGATTCGACATTGTCGGCTTTCAAGAATATAATATAGACTGGATCCAACTACATGTCAACAGCAGGTCTCTCAGGTCTTCCGACAGACCACTGCTCAAAATAACACAGTCTCATAACTACCATGGGGACTCCTACTCAAACAAAATTGCTAAGTTCTGGAATTTTCTTCCACTAAACATACAAAGCACTCCTTCCTATCCTTCTTTTAAAGCAAAAATAAAAGAATATTTTAAAAACAACTGGCTCTGCTCCTGTTGCTCTCCTAGATAATTTCCTCTCTCCTAATACTCATCACCTCCTCACTTTCGTCTTTATACAGTTCATAGCTATTTTCTTCTTGGTATTAATGACTGTCTACTCTCTGTTGATTTAATTTTCTTTCCTTATAGTAACTTTTGTCAATCCAAATTTTCCACACACTATAATGTCTCATAATACTGTCTAGTTGCATGTTCCCTGTCAGCTTCATATTATTGCTAATTTCATACAAAGAATTTGCAATTTAGATTCCACTTGGGTTCCTTATGTGCAATATTTTTAGCTAGTTTCACTTTGATGTTTATATAAGGTATTACTCAAATCCTAATATTGTAAATTCTGTACTGCTCAAATTGTTTAAATTGTATTCTTTAAATTGTATTGTATTTGTGGAGCTTTTCTCATTGGGTCTCCACTGAAAACGGGCTACCAGCCCAGTCAGACACTACCCAGTAAACAAATAAATTAATAAATAAATAAATATGAGACAAAGATACATACACACACACACACACACACACACACACACACAGGGGCACACATGCAGACACATAACACATACACACAGACACACACACACGCACACATACACACACACACAAAATGTACATGACATACACAATCTTAGAGAAAGACACACACATCCGCACAAATGCACACACATAACACATACTCTGACAAAGACACATTCACATTACACACACAATCTCAGACAAAAATACACACATGCACACACACATACACACACACACACACTCTCTCACACACACACACACACACACACACACACACACACACACACACACACACACACACACACACACACATAACACATACATATATACAGACACGCATACAAACAGAGGTGCACACATGTATACACATAACCCATACTCACACACAGACACACACGGGCACAACATACACGATCTCAGACAAAGACAGAAACACACACAACACATACTCGGACACAGACACACATGCAAATATACACAATCTCAGACAAAGACACACACATGTGCACACATACACACACATAA